>NC_091441.1:112114554-112414554 GCF_964237555.1 Oryctolagus cuniculus | reverse complement strand
GAGGCGAGCAGCCTGCAGACTCATTTATTTCAGTTGGTACAGCAGCTTATATAGCCGAGGCAGCCATTCTGGACAAGGGGCAATTTATGCCCTAACCAATCACAGCCTGTTGCCAGGCAGGTTCTGTTGCCAGGTAGATTCTCAGGGAGGGTTTCCCAGGGGGACCCCACCAAGTCCGACACACTGTCTCAGGCACGTTGGGCTCCAGATGTTGCTGTGGATTTGTTCTGAGAGGAGGAGTGCAGTGGAGGCAAGAGGCATGGAGTCACCACACATACTCTGGGAGTCCGGTGAAAGCTGGCTAGAGGCGAGCAGCATACAGGCTCATTTATTTCAGTTGGTACAGCAGCTTATATAGCAAGGCACCCATTCTGGTCAAGGGGCGGTTTATGCCCTAACCAATCACAGCCTGTTGCCAGGCAGGCTCCATTGCCACGTGGTTTCCCAGGGGGTTTCTGAAGCCATTCTCAAGTCTCCGTTGCCAAGTGGTTTCCCAGGGGGGTTCTGAAGCCATTCCTGAGTAACTGATGCTCGTTTGCCAGTGGCTTTCTTGGCATGGCTTTCTCATTCCACCACAGATAATTTTTCTTACTTTTTCCTCAGACATTACTACATGCCTGTCTTGCACAAAAAATGAGTAGAACCAATATACTTTCCAGTTTTATTGCTGTAAGAGACACCTTTTTCTTGGAAGTCAGCATTGGTATCACAGCTAATGCCTTCCTACTTCTCTTCCACATCCTCTCCTTCTTTCTGACGCACAGGGCCACATCCACTAGCTTGACCATTGGACACCTGGCCCTCAAACACCTAGTGATGCTGATCACCATAGGGTTCATAGCCACAGACATTTTTGAGTCTCGGGAGTTATGGGACGACATCACATGTAAAGCGGTCATCTACTCGTACCAGGTGATGCGAAGCCTCTCCCTGTGTAACACCTGCCTGCTGAGCATCCTCCAGGCCATCACCCTCAGCCCCAGGAGCTCCTGTTTGGCAAAGTTCAAGCACACATCCTCACATTACAACATCAGCGGTTTTGTCTTCCTATGGGTCTTCAATCTGTCCATCAGTGCACATTTCTTACTCTCTACTGTTGCCTCCACAAATTGTACATCCCACAGTCTCATAGTTGTCACTAAATCCTGCTCTCTTTTGCCCCAGAGCTACTTACCGAGGCACACAATTTCCATGTTATGGATCTTCAGGGATGTCTTCCTTATAGGGCTCATGGCCATCTCAAGTGGGTACATGGTGATTCTCCTGTGCAGACACAATAGGCGGTCCCAGCACCTTCACAAAACCAGCCTTTCTCCAAGAGCCTCCCCAGAGCACAGGGCCACCAAGACCATTTTGCTGCTCATGAGCGTCTTTGTGTTCCTGTACTTGATGGACTGCACTGTGTTCTCATTCTCAGGGCTGTGGTGGAAAAATGACCCAGTTCACGTCTGTGTCCAGATGTTAGTAGGCAATGGCTATGCCACCATTGGTCCTTTGGTGCTCATCAGTAGTGAAAGACGAATGATCCAGTTTTTCAAATACATGTGGGGGAAGGAAAGTAAGTGTTCAATTGTTCACTGATAAATTTCACTTCTTTCATTGAGCAAATATGTTGATGTTCAAATGACTATTGATTGCCTATAGAATATGCTTTCTGGTTTCATTTAAATGTATGGAGTTAAGTGAGACCCAAGATGGTACATTAGAGTAAAGCCACACTGACTTCAGCCACAGAAAGACATTGGCGCAATAAAGGATGGGTCACTATCAGGGGATTGAGAGACACGTTCAGTGGAGAAGGCACTGAAGAGAAAACAACTGTAGGGAAAGCACCATCTTCACGTGGCTGGGTGAGAGGAGCTGCCGCAGCCCCTGATTCTGGCTATGTTTGAATGAGGGAGAATTCCGCAGTCCCCATTGCCTTCAAGTGCATTCTTGGGAGCTGGCAGGGGTTTGCCATCTACTTTGCTCTTTGAAAGGGAGGCCTCGTAGCCTCCCACCCTTTTCCCACCAACGCACCAGACACAATGGACTGATGTGGATGTGTATCTGCCCTTTGTCCTGACTGAGGAACAATGGGTAGTTATGGTGATGCCAGGGCCAGGATGGGGGAGCTCGCAGTGTGGAGAGTGCGCCCCTGCACTCTCATGATGACGTGAGTTCTAGGCTTATGTTATGTAGCTGAGAGAGAAATGAGTTGTAGCTGATTTCCTGCTCACCTCACCAGTCTGTGGAAAAATATGGGCTCCTTGCATGCTATAGACAGAACTTGCCGAAGAGCTGAGGGACAGAAAATGGAGTAAGCCTGTGCTCTGTGTTTTTTGTGTGCCTGGGTGGGTTGGTTGTGCTGGCACCATGAGGTTACTCTGGACTGTGAATCAGCCAATTCACCCAGCACAGTGAAGGGCTGCAACTGGGCACACATGAATCTATTCCACAATCACCTCCCACCTCTCACTGTAGCCACAGGTGCTCCAGCACACCCAACGTTTGTGTCACACCAGATCCTAGCCCACCCACAGAAGGTGGCTAGAAATCCTTGCCTCTACCTAGCACACACACCCTGGAACTCAAGTAAAAGCCCGAGGCACTCCACAAACCCTTATGTTACATTTCCAGGGAGGAAAAGCTCGGTGAGGCAGAAGAAAGAATTTCCAAAACATAGACAAAGCTATTGAACTCTTTCATCAGAAAAAAGCAAGGGAAAAACCGAGGACAATGTTCCATCCCCGCGGGATACCATCAAATGACAAAACATATGTTTCTGGGGCCCATGCTATGGTTCAGTGGGCAAAGCCTCCACTTGTGGTGCCGGCATCCCATGTGGGTGCTGGTTCTGGTCCCAGCTGCTCCTCTTCTGAACCAGCTCCCTGCAGGAGAGCAGTGGAGGATGTTCTGAATACTTGGGCCACTGTACCCACAGGAAAGATCCAGAGGAAGCTCCTAGCTTCTGATCAGTTCAGGTCTGACCACTGTGGCCATTTGGGGAGTGGGCCAGTGGATGGAAGACCTCTCTGTCTCTCCTTCCCTCTGTAACTCTTCCTCTCAAATAAATAAAATCTTTTGAAAAAGTGCAAATCTGAGACATTCCTGAAGGAGTAGAAAAGCAAAATGAATTGCAATATTTCTTTAGTGAAATAACAGCAGAAAATTTCCTGAATTTGAACAAATATAAGGATATCCAAGTACAGGAAGAAAATTTCAACCCACAGTAGAAATGTTCAGCGAAGATCTTCATCACAACACAATATATTCAAACATTCCAAAGTAAAACACAAAGATCCTAAAGTGTGCAAGAAATAAATACCATATACCTTTAAAGATCTCCAATTAGATGGCAGGTTTCTCATAAGAAACCCAACAGGACTGGAGAGAATGGAGCAATATAGTCCCAGACCCTACAGAAAAAAACTGTAAGCTCAGAATACTGTATCCAGTGAAGAAAAAAATTCAAAGAATTTGTTACAACATGACCAGCCTCACAAATGACATTGAAGGATCTGTGACACACAGCAACAGAAAAATAACCAACATCATGAAAGAATATGAAGTTAGAAAGCCTTGTCATAACAGTACAAAGCATATCAAAAGCAGCAGCATTGTTACTGGAAAAACCAAGACTGATTCACTACATATCATTAATAACCTTGAACATAAATGGACTAGACATTCCAATTAAAAGACAGAAACTGGCTAAATGGATATAAAAGCAAGATCCATGTATATGCTGTCAGCATGAAACACGCTACACCATCAAAGATAGCACACAGATTCAAAGTCAAAGGATGGCAAAAGATATTCTATCAACATAAAAATCAACTACCAGGAACATCTATCTTAATATCAGGCAAAATGGACTGTAAGACAAAATAAGGCCGGCACTGCGGCTCACTAGGCTAATCCTCCACCTTGCGGCACTGGCACACCGGGTTCTAGTCCCGGTCAGGGCGCCGGATTCTGTCCCAGTTGCCCCTCTTCCAGGCCAGCTCTCTGCTGTGGCCAGGCAGTGCAGTGGAGGATGGCCCAAGTGCTTGGGCCCTGCACCCCATGGGAGACCAGGATAAGTACCTGGCTCCTGCCATCCGATCAGCGTGGTGCGCCGGTCGCAGCACGCTGGCCGCGGTGGCCATTGGAGGGTGAACCAACGGCAAAGAAAGACCTTTCTCTCTGTCTCTCTCTCTCACTGTCCATTCTGCCTATCAAAAAAAAAAAAAAGACAAAATAAGAGGCTGGCACCGTGGCTCACCAGGCTAATCCTCCACCTTGCAGCCCCAGCACATCGGGTTCTAGTCCCAGTAGGGGCGCCGGATTCTGTCCTGGTTGCTCCTCTTCCAGGCCAGCTCTCTGCTGTGGCCCGGGAGTGCAGTGGAGGATGGCCCAAGTCCTTGGGTCCTGCACCCGCATGGGAGACCAGGAGAAGCACCTGGCTCCTGGCTTTGGATCAGTGTGGTGTGCCAGCCGTGGTGTGCCGGCCACAGCAGCCACTCTGGTATGAACCAACGGAAAAGGAAGACCTTTCTCTCTCTCTCTCTCTCTCTCTCTCTCTCTCTCACTGTCCACTCTGCCTGTCAAAAATAAAAAAAATTTAAAAAAAGACAAAATAAGAGACAAAGAAGGTTATTATTTAACAACTCAGTGTGAATATGTGACTACAGTAAATGTATATGCATCCAATTCTAGAGACATCAGCTATTTGTTTTTTTAAAGAATTATTTATTTGAAAGAATTATGGGGGCAGGGGAAAAGACAGGGACAATTTCCAACCACTGGTTCACTCCCCAAATGGTCATGACAGAGCCGTGCTGATCCAACACCAGGAGCTTCTTCTGGATCTCCTTCACAGGTGAAGGGACCCAAGTACTTAAGCCATCTTCTACTGCTTTCCCAGGCATATTAACAGGGATCTGGATTCAAAGGGTAGCAACCAGGAATTGAACCAGCACCCATATATGATACCAGCACCACAGGCAGCAGCTTTACCTACTTTGCCATAGAGCCACTCCCTACCTCTGCAGCTATTTAAAACACACACTACTGGTTCTAAAGAGAGACATATGACCCCAAACAATAATAATGAGACGTCAATACCCTACTTTCATAAATGGATAGATCAACGAGACAAAAATATCAACAAAGGAACAACAAAAACATCAACAAAGGAACAACAGAGCTAATATACACTACTGAGTACATGGATCTAATTCATATGTACAGAACATTTCTCCCCACAGCCATAGAATTCACATTCTTTTTATCAGCTCATGAAACATTCTCTAGGAAAGACCATGTAATAGGCCACAAAATAATTCTCAACAACTTTTTAGAAACCCTATGATTCTCAATAGATGCAGATAAAGCATTTGGTAAAATACAACATTGTTTCATAATAGATGTCTTCAGCAAGCTGGGTTTAGAATGAACATTCCTCAACACAATGAAGGCAATTTTTGCCAAATCCACATCCAGCATCACATTGAATGGGGAAAAGCTGGATCCATCGCCTTACTAAGATCCAGAACCAAAAAAGGAGGCCTACACATTGACCTCTACTATTCAATATAGTTCTCGAAGTTTTAGAAAGAGTCATTTGGAAAGATAAAGAAATCAAAGGGATACAAATTAACAGGGAGGAAGGCAAATCATCCGTGTTTGAAGATGACTTGGTTCTACATCATGGAATGAAAAGACTCCACTAAGAGATTACTGGAGCTCATAAGACAGTTTGCCAAATGTACTATATAAACCCACACATACAATTCAACAGCCTTTGAATACACCAAGAATACCAGGGATGAGTAAGAACTCATAAAGTCAAAACAATGCACAAGCTACACAAATTTAAGTAGTCAAATACATTTTACCAAGGAAGTCAAAGACCTATTAAGTGAAAATTATAAAACATTAAGGGAAGAATTAGAAGATAAAAATGTAAAATACCTCCATGTTAATGGACTAGCAGAACTTACGTTATCAAAATATCCATAGTAATCAAAGTAATTTACAGATTCAAAGTGATTCTGATCGAAATTTCACAGAAAGTCTTCTCAGACCTAGGAAAAATGATCCTAAATTCATATATAAACATATGAGATCCAGAACAGCTAAAGCAATTCTAAAAACCAAAACCAAAACCAGAGGCATCCCAGTAACAGATGTCAAGACATACTACATGGCAGTTATAATCCACAGAGCCTGGCACTGGCACAAAAATAGACATGTAGACTGATGGAACACAATAAAAATTAACCCATCTATCTACAAACAACTAATCTTTGACAAATGAGTTAAAATTAATCCATGGAAAAAGGATGGTCTCTTCAACACTTGGTGCTGAAGAGACGTATGAAACAAGACCCTTACCTTACACATTATACAAAAACTAATTCACAGTGGATCAAACATCTAAATACATGATTGATACTGCCAACATACTACAGGAAATCCATGAGGAACCTCAGTAATACATTGCCACAGGCCAAGACTTCTTGGATAAGACCCTGGAAGCAGGCACTAAAAGCCAAAACAGACAAATGGGATTACACCAAGCTGAGAAGCTTCTGCCACGCAAAGGTAGCACTTGACACAGGGAAGTGGCAACTAAAAGAGTGGGAGAAAATACCTGCAAACTAAGGATCTAATAAAGGATTAATATACAAGATGTATAAGGAACTCATGAAACTATATTACACAACAAAACAAACAATACAGTTAACAAATGGGCACAGGACATGAACAGGCATTATTCAAAGAATGAAGCACAAATGTCCAACCAACACATTAATAAAAGTGCCCAGGATCACTATCAGGGAAATGCAAGCAAAAACCACAGCAGAATTTCACCTCACCCCAGTTAGAACGCCTACCATCTAAAACTTAAAAAATAATCAATGAGGACAGGAGGCTGGAGAAAAAGGTACCCTAATCTGTTGTTGGTGGGAATAGAAACTAGTGCAACCATTCTGGATGACAGTTGAGAACCCTTACAAATCAGAAAAAATATCTATGATCCATCCATCACACTGCTGGAATTCACCCACAGAGGATAAAATCAGCATACCAAAGAGTAATTTCTACCACATTTTTATAACAGCTCAATTAACAAAAGCTAGGATATGTTATCAACCAAGATAAATACCAATTCATGACTGGATAAAGAAAACACAAGTTTTATATATATATATATATATATATATATATATATATACACACACACACATATATATATACACACACACACACACTCTCACACACACACACACAATGGAATACTACTCAGCCATAAAAATGAATGGCATTTTGTCTTTCACAACAAAATGGATCCAACTGGGGACCGTGATGCATAGTGAAATGAGCTGGTCCAAAAAAGACAAATGTTTTCTGATATTTGGTAGCCAATATAGAATACAAGAGAGTATAACAAAGAAACTGGCATCTTGTGATCTGATTATTGTCAACTGTATAAATTCTTGTCAAATAGTGGTCTTTCCACTTTTTACTTGTGGAACATTATTGTTTGAGGTGCTTTAAGCCTATGATTATAAAGTGAATTTATAAGTATCTTATTGCACGAGTTATGGGAAACGACAGATGACTGAGGAGAGGGGGAGGGAGGGGAAAATACAATTATCTTCTTAGAATTTTATCTATGGAATACATCAAGTTTATTCTCTTTCTGTTTATTTTTAAAAGATTTACTTATTTATTTGGAAGGCAAAGTTATAAAGAGAGAGAAGGAGAGACAGAGAAAGAGAGGAATCCAATCCCCTGATTGACTCTACAAATGGCCACAATGAAGAGGTGGTTTAAAAAAAAAAAACAAAATTATAAACCATTTGTGCAACTAACCACAAAAGGAAGATCCAAACTCATAAAATCAGAGCTGAAAAGGAGATGTTGCAACTGATACTACACAAATAAAAAATATCAGAAAATATTACAACCAGGCATGTGGCTACAAATTAGAAAATCAAGAACAAATGGATAGATTTATTCTGGTTTGCACATGACATGATCCTAAATATAGGGGAACCAAAAAATTCCACTAAGAAACTATTAGAGCTCCTAAGAGAGTTTAGCAAACTTTTAGGTTATAAAATCAACATGCAAAAATCATTAGCATTTGTATACACAAAAATGTCATGACTGAGAAATGAACTGCAGGCTCAGTAGCTAAAAAATTTAAATTACTTGGGATGCATTTAACCAAACATATGACAGATGTCTAAAATGAAAATTATAAAATATTGAAGAAAGAATTAGAAGACATAAAAATGGAAAAATCTTCCATGCTTGTGAGTTGGAAGACTATCTTCAAAATGTCCATATAACCCAAAGCACTTTACAGATTCAGTGAAATCCCAATCAAAATACTGAGAACATTCCCAGATCTGGAAAAAAACAATTTTAAAAGCCATATGGAAACAAAAGAAACCCTAAAAAGCTAAAGCATTCTTAAAACACAAAAACAAAACCAAGGCATAACAATTTCTGATTTCAAGAGATACTACAAGGCTGTCAGAATCAAAATAGGCTGGGACTGACACAAAAACAGATACACATACAAATGGAACAGCATATAAACCCGAGAAATTACTCCATGTACCTACAGCCAATTAACCTTTGACAAATGAGCTGAAGTCATTCTCTGGACAAAGAGGAGTCTCTTTAACGAATGGTGTTGGAAAACTGGACCTCTATATGCAGAAATAGAAAACAACACCCTTCCCTTACATCCTATGTAAAAATCAACTCACAGTGCATCAAGGGACCTACACCCAAGACCTGAAACCATCAAAGTAATAGGTGAAAATGATGCAATATAGAGGCCCAGGCAAAGACTTTTTAGATAAGACCAGAGAAGCACAGGCAACAGAAACAAAAATAGACAAATGGAATTACTTCAAGTTAAGAAGCTTCTGTATAGCCAAGGAAACACTCAACAAAGTGAAGAGGCAACCAACAGAATAGAACATATTTTCAAACTGTGCATCTTATAAAGGATCAATATGCAGGATATAGAAAGAGCTCAACAAACTCAACAACGACAACTAAGGAAACAATCCAGTTAAGACATGGACAAAGGACATGAACAATTTTCCAAGGATGAAATCCAACTGGCCAACACACATGAAAAACTGCCAAGGATCACTAGCCATCACAGAAATGCAAATCAAAATCCCAACGGTAGAAATCAAAAGCAATAATGCTCATGAGGACATGGGGTGGGGGGAATATACCCTAATTAACCATATGTGGGAATGTAAACTAGTACAAACAGTATGAAAGACAGTACTGAACTTTCTGAGACTTGAATATCTATCTAACACATGATCCAGCTATCGTACTCCTGGGAATTTACCGAAAGGACATTCAATCAGCATGCAAATGTTTCCTGCAGCTCAATTCCCAATAGCTAAGACACACAATCAACTTATGTGTCCATACACTGGTGACTGGGTAAGGAACATTTGTTACATATACACGATTGAATACTTCTCAGCCTTAAAAGTGAAATCTTGTCTTTTACAAGAAAATTAATGCAACTGGATGCTTTTATGCTTAGTGAAATATCAAATCCGAAAAGACTAATGTGACCAGTATTCTCTGATATGTGGTAGCTAACATATGGAGTGCCCTTGAAAAACATTACATATATGAGTGAAACTGACATCTTGGATCTAATTACTATTTATAGCCCTTGCCTATATTCCTGCTTAGCACAAGTCTTTCTGTTTTTCACTTTTGCTATACTCTTCATTTAGTGGAGCAGTAAGCCCACGATTGTAAAGTAAACTGAAAATGTTAATGCAAAACTTCAAAAAAAATTGGAAGGAGAGGAAAAGAACTATCATTATATTATTAGACTTGCATCTAAGAACTGCAATGAAATCTGTTCTCTTTATATAATAATAAATATATTTTTCAAAAAACAACTTTATCGGGGCCAGTGCTGTGGTGCAGTGGGTTAAAGCCCTGGCCTGAAGCACCTGCATCCCATATGGGCACTGGTTCTAACCCTGGCTTCTCCTCTTCTGATCCAGCTCTCTGCTATGGCCTGTGAAAGCAGTAGAAGATGGGTTCAAACAAATGTGTAGGTAGATATTCAGAGCAGCTTTGTAAGGGGTGTTCAAAACATTCACAGAAAAGCACGTGACAAAAGCAATGCATGGATTTCAGCAAAAACAAACTTTGAATTCCATTTTTCAAAAACTTTTCAAGTGTGTGTATATGTGTGCACACGCATGCAGATAACATGACATTATCTATGGAAAACCTATGCACACCACCAAAAGCAGTTAAAACTCAGAAATACAGCAAGTTGCAGGATATTATGCAATTGTACAAAAATCAATATCATTGTTACACATGAATGACAAGTTATCTGAAAAAGTAAACAATACCATTTCCACACACTACAAAAAATAAAATAGCATAAATCTTAGGTATAAAAGGCCTTACAATGAAAGCTATATTACATTGGCAAATGAATGTGAAAAGGATACAAAGAATTGATGGATTTAAGCAATATATATCAGAAAAATCCATACTGTACAAACTGATTTATTGATTCAACCCACTCCCTAAGGTAACACTGATGTTTTTCACAGAACTAGAAAAAGAAAATTACTAAATGTGTAAGTAGGAATGAAAGGCCCCAACAGTCAGGCATTCCTGAATGCAAAGGACACAGCAGAAGGCATCACATTACCTGATCATAAGAGGTACTGTAAAGCTGCAGTAATCAAAGCAGACAGGTAGACCAGTGGAAGAGAAGACAGACCATGGAAATGAAAATACACATATACAGCCAACTGATCTCCTCCTTCCCCTAGCACCACCCCCTCTCCGTATCCCCCCTCTCTGTAACTCTGCCTTTGAAATGAAAATAAAAAAGAAATCAGTTGGGACATCTGCAACCCATGTCAGAAAAACAGGGCTTGCGTTCTCATTCTGTTTCCAATTCTAGCTTCCTGCTGAGAAGCAGGTGACAGCTCATGCAAGTAGATCCCTGTGACCCACAAAGGAGACAAGGACTGAGTTCCAGGTCCCGGCTTCTGCCTCACCCAGCCTAAACTATTACAAGCATTTGAGGAGTGATCCAGTAGACGGCAGATCTTTCTCTGCCTTTCAAATTAAGAAAATACACAATTTTAAGAAAACTTCGTCCAGATTGCCCAAAGGCTATGGGTGACTGGAGCAGGTGCACTGTGGTGCTCATCTGTGAGCACATTTTCAGCCCACAGATGTCCTGGTGCTCACTCCTCTGTCTGCTCCATCAAAGTCTTGCAATGAGGAATTTGCTATCAGCCATGTATGTCATAGTAAGCTATAAAGCCATTCAACCTTTAAAAAAGCAGAGTGACAGAGAAAAAACTGTCCAAACTCAAAAATAAGCCAATGTAGGCTTCTAATAATTACTGTTGGCAGGTGGTTGTTGGAGTAAAAGCCCACTCAGCCAGCTGCTGAGTCAACTGGATGTGCAGAGGGAGAACAGGACTTCATGCCTGGCATAGGGGTCACCACGCCTATGGGTTCCATGGCCACTGAGTCTGTCAGGTCAGCAGCCATGGACCTAATGAGCCATATCCCTGATCAGAAAAGGCCAGGGCAGAATGGGGTGGTGGATCTCACCCATCACAGCCCGAGTGATCCCAGGCTATGGATGGACACATGTTGTATTAAACCCACAGTCTCACTGCTCTGCTTGGTGGACAAGCTGGGTGAGCAACACTGTTTCCTGGGCATTTTGCTTTTAATGCACTGAACTGTTGAACAGACACTTTTCTAAGTGTTCCCTTCCTAACAAATTTAAATACGTGAACACAGGGTTGCTTCAGATAAAACTGTATGACATCTCTATTTTGGGAGCACAATCACATCTAAAGCCTGGGGCTCCTTCAATGCCAGGGAATCCTGGCTCCCCCACTCTGCTCCATCATCACTCTGTCCTCATTTTCCTTGCCCTGGAGGGCTCAGGGCATGGACTTCTCAGCACATCAGCCACACGGTGCACGGAGGGCAGGAGTGTGAGCTTCGTCTCCTGCAGGGTCTGGGCCATCACCAGACAGGGGCTGCATACTTGCATCACATACAGGGACACAGCAGGGGTCACTAGGTCACCAAAAAACAAAACTGTCTCCAAAGGAATTTGTTTTCACCCACTGCCATCGTAGATCTTTTTCTATCTTAGTTGATCTGAGACAGAGCTTGAAAACTGAAACTAAGAGCTTGGATATCATAGAATATGTGTCTAATGCCACACAGAAACCAGGTGCTGTGTGTATGAATGGATGCCTTGACCAGGCCACCCCCAGACTGAATGGAGGGGACCCTCAGCATCAGGGAAGTCATGGAGGAAACCAGGGGTCTCTCAGCCAGGGGAAGGGGCACTGTGCTGTTGAATGGTTTGGACTAAGGGGCTCTCAGGATAAAACTGGGAGAAATTGGTGTTGTCTACAGGGCTGGGCCCCTTCTGACCCTCACTCAAGTGTCAGGAAACTCAGAAAAAAGTTTTGAGCTCACCTCTCCCCAGATTGCTATTATCCAGGGGTTAATAGAGGAAAATGGAGAGACAGATGACAGGTTCCACTGGGTATTCTGTGTTCTGTGCTCCCAGTGGGATCCATCACCTTTCCCCAGAAACCACAATGAAGATCCACAGAGAGATGAGATCAGAGAGTCTTTTCCTTAAAACCCTGTAGGGTGCTCTCAGGTGCATGGAATCCCCCAGCTGTCATCCTGGGTAAGTGGCTCATTATTCCATGGATGGGCAATCAGGGTGCGGTGGTTCCTAGGCAGGGTATGAATGGGTGCAAATGTGGCTACAATGAGGTTTGCAGCAGCCTCAGAGGAGACGTGGGCTCCAACAGTCCTCCACAGCTCAGCAGTGTTCTCTCTGATCCAGTGAGAACATTTACTTCTCGGGATATTTGCTCTTTTAATTTGGAAACCCATAAAATTAGCACATTTTTCCATATGAAACAGTCAACTGATCAATTTCAGTTTCACATTCATTTCTTTCCGTGACATGACATCCACTAGCTTGGTTTATCTCTTGACGAAGTGCACATTTTCCAACCATTTTCTTACTACGACAGTTCTTGTTTCTAACCACACCTCACGCGGGACAAGTGGAATTCTCAGTTTCCATTCAGTTATCAGCTTTATTCTTTCATCTGCAGGACACTGAGCTGTCATTTTACACCACTTTAAAGTTTGTCCTGAAAAGTACCTTAAGCCTTTTTTAGCAAATGGGAATGTTTGATAAAAGTTATCCCTCTGCTTCCTCCCAGTGTGTTCTCACAGAGGGCTTTCTTGTCCTGGCTGCAATTTCACACAGTTCAGATTGATGAAGTCAGCTCTCGGGATGTGCAGCAAGTCCAAACCAGAGGATGGGGAAATGAGGCTCCACTACACTGAATGACAATGGAGTGATGAAGATAGGACACTTAATTCTCCCTTTCTCTGAATTTTAGAATAACAGTATGTCAGAAATAAGTGTCCTAATAACTACTCTATCCATGAAAAAGTCCTCGTGTATCACTGATGATAAATACTGAAGAAATCATCCAAAAGCTGTACTTTGGAAATTTATATTTATTAAATAAAAGTTAATATAAAATTAAAAAGTAGAAACTAAACTTTTAACATTTAATAAAATACTGAGGAAATTTTGTTAGGAAGAAATTCTAAAAGAAATAGTTTCATATTCCTTGATGTCCATGCTTGAATTAAGTTTTCCCCCAATTTGATATACTGATGATACAAGAAATGTTGTGCCTGCTATATACATATCATGATTTACTAGAACAGAAAAATGCTAAGTAATCATTCTTTTTGGTTAGGAGGATAATTTGGGAGAACTTTGCCTCTGCTGGCTGCTGTCAGCTGTTTTTTCATAGATCTCATAACCCTCCAGCTCGAGTTGTACACGAAGAGAACATGCAGCTCCATACACACACAGTCCCTAACATACATGCACCATGTGTGGTCAGTGCCACCCACCAGAGAGCTTTTATGTCGACCATGTGGTGAAGACAAACTATGGTAACAACAAACAAAGGTGAGCTCTCTCATATATCCAAGGTACATTAGAATGAGCAGACATGAATCCTAGTTCATATCCATTAATACAGTCCTGAGAGAGATGCAGGACCACGCTTATGCTCCAGGTGACAGAACTGACACGCCCTCCCTCTCTTCCTCCCTCACCCTGTCTCTGTCCACCTATTAACTCCTAGGCAGAAAGCCCGCACTGGGGCCTGCAGAGGGTTTTCCTCATCCTGTTACCACTGCCAGTTCTCTCCTGTTCACTGGCTCGGGTGCATTGACATGATCAGTAACACCTTGTGCCTGGCCCATCTGATGGTGCAGTGTGTGGTAAGACTGCCTGACTGGGGTAAATGCAGTGTCAGAAGTGACTGCTGTTTACTGGGGTGGCACACAGTCCTAACATTGCTAATTTGCTCACGGAGCATCAGACTTCACGATCAGTTCTGCCAACTCCTGGCAGTGAGCATTCAGTGAAATGCTGACTTCCTGTTGACTTTCTTATTCTGTGCATGTTTTGTTCTCCTAACCTGCTCACTTAGCCTTTCCCTTCCTCTCCCATGGTGCAACCTGTGCGAGTGAGAACTCTTGCAGGACTTTCTTCCACAGGATTTGCCTGTGCTTTATGTCACTGTATTCAGAACTTCAGGTCTCTCTGAGGGCAGGTTGCTGTCTCCTGTGTGGAAAATAGATTTTGGGCTTGGTGCATCAGGAGAGCAGGTGTGGTGTCAGCATTGCCATTCCTAGGAGCTGTGCTGGAGGAGGGTCTACTGGCTTCTCCTGCTATGCAAAGACTTCTGTACCATCCTCTACTCTCCTACTCCATGTGTGCTACTCAGGGCTGTGTGAGCAGGCACAGCTGGGGAGAACTAGCTGACAGCATTTCTACACTTTCTTTTCTGAAATGTTCACATCTTAAGGAATGTTTTCTCATAAAATAACACAGTACCAGGTATTAGATATATTTAGCTTCCTTTCAATGTGTGCATAAAATAAAAATGTAAACATCTGGCAATGACAGCTGCAGTGTGCACTCAGCACTGTGAGGTCACAGCTGGGGGAGAACACTCCTGTCTTCAGCCGTCTCTCCTGATCCTCCACAGAGACACCATCAGTGGGTACCCTGGATGCATCCAAATGTGTCTTCTTCCTGATCACTACCCTGGGAAAGAAGGAGATGTCTTTCAGCTCCTTCTGGGGAATTCCGTCCATAGGCAAAGCAAGGCTTTTCCAGTGGTTTGAAGAATGATCCATGAGAATGGTACTTCCTGATATGATCCCTACTTTGTGGCATCATCTGTCCTGCCTTTTCTTACACACGCCCCTGACAAACACTCAACTTCTGTTGTCCACCAACCCCAACTTACCAATAATGAGGAAGCTGGCAGATCAGTGTTCTAATATTATATGTCCATACTTATATCAGATACAGTTATATTTTTAAATCTGAGTTAAAGCACAGTACACCCAAGAGAACTTCAAAGCATGCGAGGACCACAGAATTAAAAGGTAACCATATTTTGGTTAAACAGAATATTTTGAAATCTATACATATTCTATATGCACTTTAAGTTTTAAAGACCTTTCTTATATGTGTTGTTCAAATTTAAAAAAAAAACAACAAGATTTTAAACATTTATACCTATTTCCAATAACTTAAAGGAAATTCTCAAATATTTCAACATATAAGAAAATAGAAGTATAGAACTTTGATGGTTTTTAAAGATTAATTAATTTACTTGAAAGGAAGGGTTACAGAGAGATGGAGAGAAAAAGGAGATTTTCCTTTCCTAGTAATTTTATGCAATTTTCTAAAGCATTACCTTAACTTATTTTTTATTAAATGTTATTATTTTAAAACACTATCAGAATATTTTGCCTAGCTTATGTGAAATAGATACATAGTAAACAGTTGAGTTTCTTTTTAGGTACAGGAAAGACACAAAAGACTGTTTAGAACTTTGTCCCATCATCATTTCTGTAGAAAAGAATCATCCGTCTACATAGACTGTGAACATATCCACTGTGATTTCTATGAGGCAGGAATGGAGCAGGAAGGAACCATGGAACAGAAGGTGTTCAGACCCTGCTCCTCCAGGCAAGGACAGAGCAGGCAAATTAGAGAACAACCACTATAACCCAAAAGGTGCACTTATGAAATTTGTATTTATTAAATAAAAGCTTTCTATTAAAAAATATGAGGGGACAGCACTCTCTCAAGGTGAGAGGAGGAGACCATCACAGGGACAGCAGTGCCTGCAGTTTCTGCAGAGACTATTGTTACCCGCACGTGTTCACACACGTATGTAATAGAACCTACACCTGTTCACACACATATGTAACAGAACCTGCACCTGTTCACACATGTATGTAACAGGACATATACCTGTTCTCACACGTATGTAACAGGACCTGCACCTGTTCACACACATATGTAACACCCTTGCACACACAGCATCTCTAATAAGGGACACGCTTACCCATACAGAGCATCACATGTTGAGTGAACGTCAGGTGATACAATTAAATTCAGAGCACACACTAACTCACATTTATGCTAACTCTCAAGTGTTAAGAAAATTTCTCTGGAAATAACTGAATATAAACCTAACAGAGACGTAAGACAGTTCCATGCATAGACAGACCCTTGCCACTTACTGCATATGAATATCTCATTCCTACTTTCCTAAAATTCTTATGAGAGTTCATTCCTACTGTGGATCCAGAACTTTATGAGGATTCTGCAGATGCAAAGGGAAGGAACTCACTGCCCTTCAGGTGAAAAACTAAAAGTAAGGTAAAAATCATGAAACAACCTTTAATCTAGTGACCACTTTATTGTCCAGGTCCTGTGGGAGTCCAGAAAGGGCTGTACGCTCCAATCATGATGGGCAGGTGTGCAGCTAGGAACACAGTGGCTTCCAAGATAGTCTGAGGTAGACTGAAGTATTCCCAAGTGAAAAAGGATGTACAGAGATTAATCCAGACATCTCCATGAACAGTAGCTGTGGTCACAACTGATAAATGAAGTAATACTCGAGATTAACCATTTTTTTCTTACTTTTTCAACAGACTTACTCTATGTTTTTCCCCTTTAAAAATGAGCAAAAAGATTTATTTTCTAGTTTTATTGCCGTAAGGAATGTTTTTTATCCTGAAGTCAGCATTGGGATCATAGCCAACGCCTTCCTTCTCTTCCAAATCCTCTCGTTCTTTCTCAAGCACAGGCCCAGGCCCACAGACCTGACCATTGGGCACCTGGCCCTCATCCACCTGCTGATGCTGATCACTGTGGGGGTCATAGCCACAGACATTTTTGAGTCTCAGGAGGTATGGGATGACATCATGTGTAAAGTTGTCATCTACTCGTACCAGGTGACACGGAGCCTCTCCCTGAGCACCACCTGCCTGCTGAGTGTCCTCCAGGCTGTCACCCTCAGCCCCAGGAGCTCCTGTTTAGCAAAGTTTCAGCACACATCCTCACATCAAAACATGTCTGGGTTTCTCTTCCTATGGGTCTTCAATTTGTCCATCAGCGCTCATTTCTTAACCTCCACAGTTGACACCAAAAAATTGTACATCCCACAGTCTTATGTTTGTCACTAAATCCTGCTATCTTTGGCCCCTGAGCTACTTTCCAGGTACACATTTTCCATATTGTGGATCTTCTGGGATGCCTCCCTCTTAGGGCTCATGGCCGTCTCAAGTGGGTACATAGTGACTCCCTGTGCAAGCACAAGAGGTGGTCCCAGCATCTTCACAGCACCAGCCTCTCTCCAAGAGCCTCCCCAGAGCACAGGGCCACCCAGACCATCCTGCTGCTCATGTCATCTTTGTGCTCCTGTACTTGATGGACTGCATTGCGTACTCCTTCTCAGGGATGTGGTGGAACAGCGACCCAGTTTGCCTGTGCATCCATTTGTTGGTGTGCAATGGCTATGCCACCACTGGACCTTTGTTGCTCATCAGTAGTGAAAAGCAAATGATGCAGTTTTTCAAATCCATGTTGGAAAGGCATGCAAGTGTTTAATTTTTCATTAATGCCTGATTTCAAGAAAGAATAGGAACAGGGAAGCCTTTTCTAGGCTAGGAGAAAATGGTTTTTAAAAAAGTGGAGACTGTGCATTCTCATGGGATAGTTGGAGGGACAACCACAGTGTACATTCTGTGGAAGGAAGAGCGATGCTGTGGATCTGTGTGCAGGCTGCACAGGCACCACAACAAGCATGCACAAAACAAACGAACCCAATAGCCCTGAGCTGCAGAAAGCACCAGCTCTGGAGATCAAGATGAGATCAGATGGTAGTAGCCCAGGCTACTGTAGTTACAGCTACAGTGACACAGCAGACTCCACTTGGAGTCCAGTCCACAGCCCTGAGGGGAACACAGTTCTTACTCAACCAGCAGAGAAGAATAGGGGCACATCTCTCTCTTCCCATAACCCTAACAACAGCGTACATCAACCAGCTGCCAGAGGGTGGGTGCCATTTTGAAGCAGCTGCTTCAGGGACAGTCGCCATCTCATCAGCACAGGCAATGGCAGCAATTCCCATGCACTCATCTGGCAACAGATGGGGAGAGGCAGCCTTTCCAATGTTAGTCCCAGCTGCAGAAACTCTTGTAAATGCCCAACATGATTGTGAAACAAGCAGGGTCGTGCTGGTATTCTGCATGCATGTGATCCAGGGATTTTACCAGATGAAAAAAAATCCACATTCCCCACTGATGTTGAGCCTGGCTGGAGGACTGACAGGGGCTCAGCACCCATCTTTGACGCTGAGGTGTGCTCAGCCTCTCAGAGTCCAGGGCTCAAAGCACAGAGGAAACAGTATGATCAAAGTGTGCATACTGCTGAAAGCAATTTACAGATTCAATGTAACCCCAATCACAATACCAATGACATTCCTCTTAGATCTAGAAAAACCAATGGTAAAATTCCTATGAAAACACAAGAGACCCTGGATAGCTAAAGCAATCTTATACAGCAAAGACAAAGCCACAGGCATCACAACACCAAATTTGAGACTTACTACAAGGAAGTTATAATTCAAACAGCCTGGTACTAGTTAAAATAAAACAGCTACATAGACCAATGGAACAGAACAGAAACGCCAGGTATCAATCCAGCATCTACACCCAACTTATATTCAAACAAGGAGCTAAAACTATTCCCTGGACCAAGGACAGTCTCTTCAACAAATCGTGCTGGGAAAACTGGATTTCCACATGCAGAAAAATGAAGCAGGACCTCCACCTTACACAAAAGTCCACTCAAAGTGAATCAAAGACCTAAATCTACAACCTGCTACCATCAGATTACTAGAGAACACTGGAGAAACTCTTAAGTCTTTTCCTATGCCAATGTCCTGATTGGAATAGACCACAGAGGCAGAAGAAGTCAAAGTCAAAATTAACAAATGGGATTACATCAAACTAAGAAGCTTCTGCACTGCAGAAATACTCAGCAAAGTGAAGAATCAACTGAGAGAATGGGAGAAAATATTTGCCAACATGCCAATTGAAAAAGGATTAATATCCAGAATCTATGAAGAGCTCAAGAAACTCAACTTCAACAACACAACAATCCAGCCAAGAAATGGGTAAAGGTATTAAGTAAGTATTTTTTCAAGAGGCAAAACTCAAATGGCCAAAAGACACATAAAAAAATGCTCAGGATCACTAGCCATCAGGGAGATGTAAATGAAAAGCACAAAGAGATTTGACATCACCCCATTTAAAATGCCTGTCATACAGACATCAACAAACAAATAAGGCTGGCAAGCATGTGGTGGGAAAGGTAGCCTACTCCACAGCTGGTGACATGTAAACTGATACAACCAATGTTGAATGACCCAACCATCCCACCCCTGAAAATTTAATGAAATGAAGATAAATCAGCATATTAAAGAGATATCTGCACACCTATGTTCACTGCAGCTCAATTCACAAAAGCCAAGATATGCATTTAACCCAGATGTCTACCAAATGAAGACTGGATAAAGAAATTATGATACATACACACTATGAAACACTACACAGCAATAAAAAAAAACCATGAAATCCTGTCATTTGCAACAAAATGGATGCACCTGGAAACTACGATTCTTAGTCAAATAATCCAGTCCCAAAAAGGCAAATACCTTATGATTTCCCTGATCTGGAATAACCAATACAGTACTTAAATGTCATCTACAGGAGTGAAATTTACACTTTGAGATTCAATAATTTTTCGTAGCCCTTCTCTCGACTTTGAGGAACAGTGGTTTTTTTCTTCATACTATTTGTTGAACTCTACTTAGTGTTTTTTTGACATATAAGTATAAAGCTAACGTAGATATTTGTTAAATTTAAGAATGAGAACTGGAGAGGATGGAGAAGAAGGGTAGGAGGAGAGGTGAGAGAGAGGATAGGGTGGAAATTATCATTAGGTTCCTGAATCTGTACATGGAAATTGCATGAAATCTGGATACCTTAAATATTTAAAAAACTGTTCAATAATTAACATGTCTTTAGATGAGTAAATATTTGACCTCAAAATGATTAATGGTTGTGTACAAGATGTGCTCTCCAGGTTCACAGATATTTATGGAGTTCAGGGTTTTTTCTGTTAAACTACTTATGTTGTTGCATGTTGACATGTAAAAAATAGGTAACTTAACCCTACAACAAGTATTGGGTAAACCCAAGAGTCCAATTCAAATCAGATGCATAATAACTAGAGCTTGTCCTGAGTTACAAACTTTAAGTGACTAAACACATGTGAGTTTTCAAGATGGAGATGTGATCTGAGGACATACACAGGATAGAAGGACAAGAAAGGGGCATAGGAAACACTGGGGAATTGACCCAGTCACAGGACCCAGAGCAGGTGCTTGTGGCCCTGTGAGTGACAGAGCTCAAATACAAAGGAAGGAGGCAAGGGCACAGCTGTTCTCCCATCTGCAGCGTGAGTGAAACAGGAGTTGAGATGATGCATGACCACCATGAGGTCCAGCACTCGCTGACCTGCTTTAGGTACAAGAAAAAGCACACCTGGGTTTTCATTATCACACCTACCCACTGCACCACTGTCTCATCACTCAATATTCTCATCAGATATAAAATGACCTCTTTGATCTTTGGCAGCAAGTAGGAGGCAACCACTAAAATGCTCAGTTTGTTTACTTTTAAGGAAATTTTAGCCCCATAGTCACTGTTGTCATCTGACACATAGAGCTGCTGCAGCATGTGCCGATGCATTGATATCATTCACTTAAAGCTGGGACACCTAACCTGGGATGAGATATGTAGTTGTGGTAATAGGCCATGTTCTGGTCCTGCAGCCAGCTCTAAGTCTCAATGTCTGACTAACACAAGTGAGATTCTTTAACTACAAGGTAATCAAATAGCTATCAGTAACTAAAGGAATCCTGAGATTTGTGAATGAATCTGTGCATTTCTTAAAAACACAGCAGTCTAACAATCCCAAGGGAAATCAGAAATTGTGTAAATGACCCGAAATGGCAAACCTATGTCACAATGTGTGTGATGCCTAAGCACTGCATAGAAGAAAATAGATAATATCAAATGATATTCCAACAAAGAGCAGTCCCTGGATGGTTATCTGAGCTTCTACTTTCAAAAACTGACAGAGAAATTAAGCCAATCATCTTTACAAGGATGAAAATTAAATCCTTGTTAGAATCAATACATAGGAGAAAGGAATGGATCACCAGTCAGAACTAGGGAGAAGACATCACCATAGAGCAGATGCTACACTTGATCTTAGCCAAAAGGCCGAGAAGTGATAGAGCAGATATCATTATAGTCATTAAAATATAATTAAGGGGCCCATGTTACGGTGTAGCAGATAAAACTACCACCACCTGTGATGCTGGCATCATGTATGGGCATTGGTGCATACCCCAGCTACTTTCACTTCCTACCCAGCTTCCTTCTAATGTCCCTGGGAACACATCGAAACATGGTCCTGGTGCTTGGGCCACTGCTACCTATCTAGGAAACCCAGATGAAGCTCCTGGTTCCTGGCTTCAGCCTGCTCCAGCCCTGACTATTGTGGCCATCTGAAGAGTGAACCAGCAGATGGAAGAGCTCTCTTTTCCTGTCTCTCCCTCTCTTTACCTTTGCTTTCAAATTAATAAATCTTTTAAAAAGATAATAATTTTCAACAAATTTACTGTAAAACAAATGTACTGCAGAAGATCTCTACAATTACAACTATGAATCACTAGTGACAGGCATTGAAGAGGACATGAAGAAATAGAACAACTTCCCATATGCAGGGAATGGAAGAGTAAGTACCATTTACAAGTCCGTATTATATAAACTGACATGCAGACACAATGCAATCTCCATCAAATTACCAAGGGCACATTCCAGAAAACCAGAAACACTACTGATGTTGGGCACCAAAAAATAGGTTGTTCCCAGATCATTAGATCCCCGCAGAGACCCCCAGAGACTCGATCACACCAAACTGCAAAAGCAAGGTTTATTTGGGAGTACAAGCCACGACAGGGACTCCATCCAACCAAACGGCACAGCGGAGGAAGGAGTGGGGCCCCAGTGAGGCCCCTGTCTTTGTTTGGGAGAGTTTTTAAAGGAAAAAAGGGCTACATCAGCAGGAAAAAAGAGTTACATACAGCATGGAAGCTCTGGGTACAGGGAGTTACAGCGGGGGCTAACAGCACGGAAGCTTTGGGCGCAGGGAGTGACTTTCTTTAGCAATCTCTGCTTTGCTGTCCTTGGTCTACCAAGCTACCTGTCCCTGGTAAGCTTTGATATCTCCAGAATGCCTGAAGGCCTGCTTTTACAAGGACCCAGGTCTGCTATGGGTAACAGAGGCTGCTTTTTTTATTGTTTTAAAATGGAGTCACTTTGCTTCTTCACTGATGCATGAAAGACCCAACAGCAAAAACAATCCAACAGAACAAAGAGCACAGTATGTGGCTTAAAATATACTGCAAAGCTATAGTGATTATAATAGCACAATGAAAGACGATTAAAAACACATTAACAGAAATAAAGCTCTTTGCTTGAAATGCGGTTCTGTAATACCAAAACGTATCATAGGCATTTTGAAGGCTAAAAGGAGCTGTAACTAGTAACCCAGCCACAGGAGCACACCCCATGAGACGCACCTGTCTGAAGGAAGCCCTTTCACCTGGAGAAGTCAGTGGCATTGGCTGGGAATCTAGCAATCAAAAGGTTTTGTCCTATTGGGAACCAATTCCTAAATATCCTGAAATGCAACCGCAGCAGGCAAAGTTCTCAGTTAGGTTGGGGAATTTACCCAGTTACAGACCTTCTCCGTGGGAACTTCGGAGCCAAGGAGCAGGTGCTCAGCCTGGTGGTCAACACGGGTGTCCCACTCTGGAGGGCAGCGTGGACTGCTGACTCCAAGCTTCCTGCCCACGCAGACCTGGGGGCAGCTGTGATGGCTCAAGCGACTCACGGGGGAGACCTGGACTGCATTTCCAGGCCCTGGCTGCCCCACACCCAGGTCTTTGGGAACATTGCAGGATATGGCCAGGGGATGGTGGCTCCTTCAACTCCTCCCCCCTCCTGCTCTCCCTCTCAAATACATGGAATATTAAACCGTGCTTGTTAAAAGCGAATTTTAGAAGCGACCATCCCCTCACTGTGTGACCATTTTAAAGAATCGAGACTCCTGGCCACTGCGCCCCAAAACCCACGTGACGCTGGCAGCAGAGCCCACCGACCTCACTCCGCGCCTCCCAAGCCTTCAGAACTACAGAAAGTCTGCACCCTAATGTTTATCGCAGCACAATTCAAAAAAGCCAAGACCTGGAACCAACCTAAATGCCCATCAACAGTAGACTGGATAAAGAAATTATGGGATATGTACTCTTTAGAATACTATACCGCAGTAAGAAACAACGAAATCCAGTCATTTGCAACAAAATGGAGGAATCTGGAACACATCATGCTGAGTGAAGTAAGCCAGTCCCAAAGGGACAAATACCATATGTTCTCCCTGATCGGTGACAACTGACTGAACACCAAAAAGGAAACCTCCTGAAGTGAAATGGACACTATGAGAAATGGTGACTTGATCAGCATAGCCCTGACTGTTAAGGAACAACTTAATACATTATCCCTCTTAGTTTTTTTTTTTTGTCTGTTCTACTTAATATGACTGGTTTAATTCTGTAATTATCACACAGTTATTCTTAAGTGTTGAAAATTAACTGAAATGTGATCCCTGTTAAACATAAGAGTGGGAATAAGAGAGGGAAGAGATGTACAATTTGGGACATGCTCAGGCTGACTTGGCCCAAATGGTAGAGTTAGAAACATACCAGGGGATTCCAATTCAATCCCATCAAGGTGGCATGTACCAATGCCATCTCACTAGTCCAAGTGATCAATTTCAGTTCACAATTGATCATAATGAAAGGACTAAGAGTCAAAGGGAGCACATAAACAAGTCTAGTACCTGCTAATACTAACCGATAGAATAAATAAAGGGGAGAGTGATCCAACATGGGAAGCGAGATACTCAGCAGACTCATAGAATGGCAGATGTCCTAAATAGCACTCTGGCCTCAGAATCAGCCCTAAAGGCATTCGGATCTGGCTGAAAAGCCCATGAGATTATTTCAGGCATGGAAAGCCAAGACACTCAGGCAAAAAAAAAAAAAAAAAAAAAAAACCTAAATGAAAGATCTCTGTGAGTGAGATCCCAGTGGAAAGAACAGGTCTTCAAAGAAGGAGGTACCTTTCTCTGAAGGGAGGAGAGAACCTCCACTTTGACTATGACCTTGTCTAAACAAGATAAGAGTCGGAGAACTCAGAGGGCTTCCATAGCCTTGGAAACTCATGACTGGAGCATAGGGAGATTACTGATGCCATAGACAGGAGTGTCAAGTGGTAAAGTCAACAACAGGAGTCATTGTGTACTTACTCCTCATGTAGGATCTCTGTTTTTAGCGTGCTGTACATTGATATTTAATGCTATAACGAGTACTCAAACAATATATTTCACTTTGTGTTTCTATGGGGGTGCAAACTGTTGAAATCTTTACTTAATGCATACTAAACTGATCTTCTGTAAAAAAAAAAATAAAAAATAAAAAAAAAAGAAATTATCAATTCCCAACTTGACTCTCACTGGGATTAAACATGACAATAGGTCTGATCTGATTTCATCATCATTTAAAAAATCATCTATTATTTTTCACTTTATGTTTCTATGTGGGAGCAAACTGTTGAAATCCTTACTTAATGTATACTAAGCTGATCTTCTGTATATTAAGATAATTGAAAATGAATCTTTATGTGAATGGAAGGGGAGAGGGAGTGGGAAAGGGGAGGGTTGTGGGTGGAAGGGACGGTATGGGGGGGGAAGCCATTGTAATCCATAAGTCGTACTTTGGAAATTTATATTCCTTAAATAAAAGTTAAAAAAGAAAAAAAGAAAAAAAAAAAGAAAGTCAACACCTCGGCCTGGTCCAGAGGTGGCACAGCCAAGAACGCGCAATCCGTGTCGCCAGGCCGCGTCCCTGCCCCCGGAGCCGCGACGCCGGGAGCTGAGCCCCCAGGCCGCCCCGGGCCGCGAGAGCCCGGTCCCAGCTCGCTGCCCGCGTGGCGGCGCGGAGCCCAGGCTGCAGGCGAAACTGTGCCCGAAGCCCGCCCGGCCTGCGCGATGCAGCAGCCCGCCCGGCCCGCGCGACCCCGCCACCAGCCCGCCAGCCTGCCGGGTCATCGCCACCTACCCGGGCACCTCCGCCGGGTGCCGCGCAAACAGCACCAGTCCTCCCCATCTCTGAGGCCGTCCCGCGGAGGCCGGGACGCAGCGCTCCCGGAAGGTCGCAGTCTCCTCCAGGCGGCGGCTTCGCGAAGCCAGGGTCAGGTGAGGAGAGAAGATCACCGCGCCGGGTCTGGCCATGCGAGGAGCTTAGGCCCACAGCCCAGCAGAGCCCCGCGCCTGCCCCAGCACCTGGGCTCCCAAGGCCTCTGGCCTTCAAATTACCTCGGCGCCACGCTCTGCGCCCAGGCTCGCTCACGTGTGCGTGGGGGCCAAGGCGAGAGCGCCCATCTGAGCATGCCCAGAATTGATAGCCCTTCCTAACCGCATCTGCCCTACCTGTGTAAATGCCACGGTAACAACCGCAGCTTTCCTTAGAAAAAAATAAGCAGGCGTGGTTTTTTTTTTCTTAAATTTTATTTAAGGTATACAAATTTCATGTATTTCATACTTATGGATTCAGGAACACAGAGATACTTCCCATCCTACCCTCCCTCCCACCCTTCTTCCTTCTCCCTCTCCTGTTCCCATTCTTAATTTTTATTTACAAAGATGTATTTTCAGTTAGCTTCATACTCATAAGGGCTCAGGAAATAGTATGCGGGAAAACACAACAGAACAACAACAACAAAAAACCAGCGCTCCTCAAAATCCAGACAAGGAATGTTAAAATCCTCTCATCTCGAATTGAAAATGAATCTTGATGTGAATGGAAGGGGACAGGGAGCAGGAAAGGGGAGGGTTGCGGGTAGGAGGGAAGTTATGGGGGTGGGGGGAAGCCATTGTAATCCATAAGCTGTACTTTGGAAATTTATATTCATTAAAATAAAGTTAAAAATAATCCTCTCGGGTAGAGGAGGGACGCCCAGGGCTCCGAGTCCACACATCCGCGCTGGAAGCAGAGGTGAGCTCAGTAACCGGAGACATTGGCGGGGAAATGGCGGACAGAATTTTAGAGGGAAGCGGGCATTGAAGCGGGAAAGTTCAACAGACTGACCACAGGAGAGAAGGAAAAAATAATAAATAAATAAATAAAAAGGTGGGGGCATACTGGTACAGACAAGTTCCACTCTCTGCCAACCTTGCAAAGGCCAGCAAGAGACAAAGAGCTGGGATATACATAATAAAAGGGGAGAGTTAAGGCTACAATTCAGTAGCCTAGGCAACCCAGTGGGAGTCCACAGGAGAAACCGAGCCTGCACAGACTCTTTGGGTAGAAGCCAGCTGAAGCTAAATACCATCCATTCTGCTCAGCCTTGCAATATTACTTACCTCCCGAATAAAAAATAAAATAAAATAAAATAAATGAATACATAAATAAAGAGAGATTTACCACGCATAACCTGAGCGTGTCACCTTTGCACACCTGTAACCCTGAAGAACCAAGCAGAGCTCTCAGGCCACACCCATCTCAAGCCTCCAAGGTTCCTCCAACAGCAGGCAGTCCACTTAACACAGACATGGTATAAAAAAAAAAAAAAACTCACAGTGAGGGAAACAGAATTAACCATGCCAAGCAATAAACACAGAAATCGAGGGAACAAGATCAACGATGACATTATGATGCCTCCAAATAAACAAAAGACCCCAAGCAAAGATTATGAAGATGATGAGATAGAAGAAATACAAGATATGGATTTCAAAAAATTTATGATAAGATCATTTAGAAGTTTTCAAAAGCAAATCCTTGAACTACAGAAATCCTTATTGGACAGGATTGAAAATCTCTCTCATGAAAATGAAATTTTAAGGAAGAATCAAAATGAAATGCAGAAACTAGTAGAACAGGAAAGTGTGATAGTGAAGAGACATCAAAATGAAGAGGTCAATAGATCAAATGACAAACACATTAGAGAGCCTTAAAAACAGAATGGGTGAAGCAGAAGAGAGAATATCAGACTTAGAAGACAGAGAACAGGAAAGGATACAGTCAGACCAAAGCAAAGCAGAGGAAATTAGAAATCTAAAAAATATTGTTGGGAATCTACAGGATACTATTAAAAAAACCAACATTCGGGTTCTAGGAGTTCCTGAAGGCATGGAGAGAGAGAAAGGATTAGAAGGCCTTTTTAGTGAGATACTAGCAGAGAACCTTCCGGGTTTGCAGAAGGACAGAGACATCCTAGTACAGGAAGCTCATAGAACCCCCAGTAAACATGACCAAAAGAGATCCTCACCACGACACGTTGTAATTAAACTCACCACAGTGAAACAGAAAGAAAAGATCCTAAAATGTGCAAGAGAGAAACGTCAGATTACTCTCAGAGGATCTCCAATCAGAATCACAGCAGACTTCTCATCAGAAACAGTACAGGCTAGGAGGGAATGGCGAGACATAGCACAGGTGCTAAGAGAGAAAAATTGCCAGCCCAGAATATTATATCCTGCTAAGCTCTCATTTGTGAATGAAGGTGAAATAAAGACCTTTCATAGCAAACAGAAATTGAAAGACTTTGTGGCCACTCGTCCGGCCCTGCAAAAGATACTTAAAGATGTGCTACACTCAGAAACACAGAAACACAGCCATCAATATGAAAGAAGGGAAAGGAAGAACACCTACCAGTAAAAGAGCATGGGAAGCTCAAAGCATATACTAGAATATATCTCCGGGAAAATGGCAGGGCAAAGTCACTATGTATCAATCGTCACATTAAATGTGAATGGCCTGAATTGTCCAGTTAAAAGACACAGACTGGCTGACTGGCTTAAGGAACAACACCCAACTATTTGTTGCCTACAAGAAACACATCTCTCTAACAAAGATGCATGCAGACTGAAAGTGAAAGGTTGGAAAAAGATATTCCATGCCAACAAAAAAAAAAAAAAAAAAAAACAAAAAAAAGCAGGTGTAGCCATATTAATATCAGACAAAATAAACTTTAATACAAAAACTGTTAAGAGAGACAAAGAGAGACACTATATAATGATTAAGGGTTCAATTCAACAGGAAGATGTAACTATTATAAATGTATATGCACCTAATTACAGGGCACCGGTCTATTTAAAAGATATGTTAAGGGACTTAAAGGTAGACTTAGATTCCAATACAATAGTACTGGGGGACTTCAATACTCCACTCTCAGAAATCGATAGATTATCCAGACAGAAGATCAACAAGGAAACAGCAGATTTAATCGACACTATTGCCCAAATGGATCTAACAGATATCTATAGAACTTTCAATCTTACATCTAAAGATTCTACATTCTTCTCAGCAGTGCATGGAACCTTCTCTAGGATTGATCACATACTAGGTCATTCAGCAAGTCTCAGCAAATTTAAAAGAATTAGAATCATACCATGCAGCTTCTCAGACCACAGTGGAATGAAGCTGGAAATTAGCAACTCAGGAAACCCCAGAAAGTATGCAAACCAATGGAGACTGAACAACATGCTCCTGAATGAACACTGGGTCATTCAAGAAATCAAAAGAGAAATCAGAAACTTTCTGGAAGTAAATGAGGATAACAACACAACATATCAAAACTTATGGGATACGGCAAAAGCAGTATTGAGAGGCAAGTTTATAGCAATAGGGGCCTATATCAAGAAATTGGAAAGGCACCAAAAATTGAGCTTTCAGCACATCTCAAGGACCTAGAAAATTTGCAGCAAACCAGACCCAAATTTAGTAGGAGAAGAGAAATAATTAAAATGAGAAAAGAAATTAACAGGATTGAATCCAAAAAAAATTACAAAAAATCAGCCAAGCGAAGAGCTGGTTTTTTGAAAAAATAAACAAAATTGACACCCATTGGCCCAACTAACTAAAAAAAGATGAGAAAAGACCCAAATCAATAAAATCAGAGATGAGAAAGGAAACATAACAACAGACACCACAGAAATAAAAAGAACCATCAGAAACTACTACAAGGACTTGTATGCCAGCAAACAGGGAAACCTAGATTCCTGGACACATACAATCTACCTAAAGTGAACCATGAAGACATAGAAAACCTAAATAGATCCATAACTGAAACAGAAATTGAAACCGTAATAAAGGCCCTCCCAACAAAGAAAAGCCCAGGACCAGATGGATTCACTGCTGAATTCTACCAGACATTGAAATAAGAACTAACTCCATTTCTTCTCAAGCTATTCAGAACAATCGAAGAAGAGGGAATCCTCCCAAATTCTTTCTATGAAGCCAGCATCACCTTAATCCCTAAGCCAGAGAAAGAAGCAGCACTGAAAGAAAATTACAGACCAATATCCCTGATGAACATAGATGCAAAAATCCTCAATAAAATTCTCGCCAATAGAATACAACAACACAACAGAAAGATCATCCACCCAGACCAAGTGGGATTTATCCCTGGTATGCAGGGATGGTTCAACATTCGCAAATCAATCAATGTGATTCACCACATTAACAGACTGCAGAAGAACCATATGATTATCTCAATAGATGCAGAGAAAGCATTCGATAAGATTCAACACCCTTTCATGATGAAAACTCTAAGCAAATTGGGTATAGAAGGAACATTCCTCAATATAATCACAGCAATTTATGAAAAGCCCACAGCCAGCATCCTATTGAATGGGGAAAAGTTGGAAGCATTTCCACTGAGATCTGGCACCAGACAGGGATGCCCACTCACATCACTGCTATTTAACATAGTTCTGGAAGTTTTAGCCAGAGTCATCAGACAAGAAAAAGAAATTAAAGGAATACAAATTGAGAAGGAAGAAGTCAAACTATCCCTCTTTGCAGACGATATGATTCTTTACTTAGGGTATGCAAAGAACTCTACTAAGAGACTATTGGAATTCATAGAGGAGTTTGGCAAAGTAGCAGGATATAAAATCAATGCACAAAAATCAACAGCCTTTGTATCCACAAGCAATGCCATGGCTGAGAAAGAACTTCTAAGATCAATCCCATTCACAATAGCTACAAAACAATCAAATACCTTGGAATAAATTTAACCAAGGACGTTAAAGATCTCTACGATGAGAATTACAAAATCTTAAAGAAATAGAAGAGGATACCAAGAAATGGAAAAATCTTCAATGCTCATGGATTGGAAGAATAAACATCATCAAAATGTCCATTCTCCCAAAAGCAATTTATAGATTCAATGCAATCCCAATCAAGATACCAAAGACATTCTTCTCAGATCTAGAAAAAATGATGCTGAAATTCATATGGAGGCACAAGAGACCTCCAATAGCTAAAGCAAACTTGTACAACAAAAACAAAGCTGGAGGCATCACAATACCAGATTTCAGGACATACTACAGGGCAGTTGTAATCAAACAGCATGGTACTTGTACACAAACAGATGGATAGACCAATGGAACAGAATTGAAACACCAGAAATCAACCCAAACATCTACAGCCAACTTATATTTGATCAAGGATCTAAAACTAATTCCTGGAGCAAGGACAGTCTATTCAATAAATGGTGCTGGGAAAACTGGATTTCCACGTGCAGAAGCATGAAGCAAGACCCCTACCTTACACCTTACACAAAAATCCACTCAACGTGGATTAAAGACCTAAATCTACGACCTGACACCATCAAGTTACTAGAGAACATTGGAGAAACCCTTCAAGATATTGGCACAGGCAAAGAATTTCTGGAAAAGACCCGGGAGGCACAGGCAGTCAAAGCCAAAATCAACTATTGGGATTGCATCAAATTGAGAAGTTTCTGTACTGCAAAAGAAACAGTCAGGAGAGTGAAGAGACAACCAACAGAATGGGAAAAAATATTTGCAAACTATGCAACAGATAAAGGGTTAATAACCAGAATATACAAAGAGATCAAGAAACTCCACAAAAACAAAACCAACAACCCACTTAAGAGATGGGCCAAGGACCTCAATAGACATTTTTCAAAAGAGGAAATACAAATGGCCAACAGGCACATGAAAAAATGTTCAAGGTCATTAGCAATCAGGGAAATGCAAATCAAAACCACAATGAGGTTTCACCTCACCCCAGTTAGAATGGCTCACATACACAAATCTACCAACAACAGATGGTGGTGAGGATGTGGGGAAAAAGGGACACTAACCCACTGTTGGTGGGAATGCAAACTGGTCAAGCCACTATGGAAGTCAGTCTGGAGATCCCTCAGAAACCTGAAGATAACCCTACTGTTCGACCCAGCCATCCCACTCCTTCGATTTACGCAAAGGAATTTAAATTGGCAAACAAAAAAGCGGTCTGCACCCTAATGTTTATTGCAGCACGATTCACAATAGCCAAGACCTGGAACCAACCTAAATGCCCATCAACAGTAGACTGGATAAAGAAATTATGGGATATGTACTCTTTAGAATACTATACCGCAGTAAGAAACAACAAAATCCAGTCATTTGCAACAAAATGGAGGAATCTGGAACACATCATGCTGAGTGAAATAAGCCAGTCCCAAAGGGACAAATACCATATGTTCTCCCTGATTGGTGACAACTGACTGAACACCAAAAAGGAAACCTCCTGAAGTAAAATGGACACTATGAGAAATGGTGACTTGATCAGCATAGCCCTGACTGTTAAGGAACAACTTAATACATTATCCCTCTTAGTTTTTTTTTTTTTGTCTGTTCTACTTAATATGACTGGTTTAATTCTGTAATTAATACACAGTTATTCTTACGTGTTGAAATTTAACTGAAATGTGATCCCTGTTAAACATAAGAGTGGGAATAAGAGAGGGAAGAGATGTACAATTTGGGACATGCTCAGGCTGACTTGGCCCAAATGGTAGAGTTAGAAACATACCAGGGGATTCCAATTCAATCCCATCAAGGTGGCATGTACCAATGCCATCTCACTAGTCCAAGTGATCAATTTCAGTTCACAATTGATCATAATGAAAGGACTAAGAGTCAAAGGGAGCACATAAACAAGTCTAGTACCTGCTAATACTAACCGATAGAATAAATAAAGGGGAGAGTGATCCAACATGGGAAGCGAGATACTCAGCAGACTCATAGAATGGTGGATGTCCTAAACAGCACTCTGGCCTCAGAATCAGCCCTAAAGGCATTCGGATCTGGCTGAAAAGCCAATGAGAGTATTTCAGGCATGGAAAGCCAAGACACTCTGGCAAAAAGATCTCTGTGAGTGAGATCCCAGTGGAAAGAACAGGTCTTCAAAGAAGGAGGTACCTTTCTCTGAAGGGAGGAGAGAACCTCCACTTTGACTATGACCTTGTCTAAACAAGATAAGCGTCGGAGAACTCAGAGGGCTTCCATAGCCTTGGAAACTCATGACTGAAGCATGGGGAGATTACTGAGGCCATAAACAAGAGTGTCAAGTGGTAAAGTCAACAACAGGAGTCATTCTGCACTTACTCCTCATGTAGGATCTCTGTCCTTAATGTGCTGTACATTGAGACTTAATGCTATAACGAGTACTCAAACAGTATATTTCACTTTGTGTTTCTATGGGGGTGCAAACTGTTGAAATCTTTACTTAATGCATACTAAACTGATCTTCTGTAAAAAAAAAGAAGAAGAAGAAGAAGAAGAAGAAATTATCAATTCCCAACTTGACTCTCACTGGGATTAAACATGACAATAGGTCTGATCTGATTTCATCATCATTTCAAAAATCATCTATTATTTTTCACTTTATGTTTCTGTGTGGGAGCAAACTGTTGAAATCTTTACTTAATGTATGCTAAACTGATCTTCTGTATATAAAGAGAATCAAAAATGAATCTTTATGTGAATGGAAGGGGAGAGGGAGTGGGAGAGGGGAGGGTTGCGGGTGGGTGGGACGTTATGGGGGGGAAGCCATTGTAATCCATAATTCGTACTTTGGAAATTTATATTCATTAAATAAAAGTTAAAAAAATTAAAAAAAAATAATCCTCTCATCTTGAAGTGTCAATGTCACTCCTGCAGATTACATTCAGGTACTACACAAAGTGGATTTTTATTAAAAAAACATGTCTCTAGAAACAGGGGATGCCAGTGCCTAAAACAAAAGGATCAATTCGATGACTTACAGCTGTGAAAGCCAGCAGTGAAAGGAAAAAGGCTCACAAGCTAATAATCTAACTGTACACCTTAAGGAGTTTTAGAAAGAGGAAAACCAAAACCAAATCTAACAGAAGGAAAGAAGAAATATAGCAGAGTGGAACCAGACGAAGTCAAGAGAGGGAGACAGAGGAGGTACCCAAAACTAAGCTGGATTCCTAGGGACCATCAGCAAAATTGACAGGTTTTGACCTGAAATGCCTGAAGGAAGAGAAGATGCAAAAAACTGCATAGGAAAAGAGGCTGAGGACCTCACCACCCAATCTACAGAACTGTAAGTAGGGCCCCCTGGGGACAGGTGCATGTGAACACCACACCACCTAGTCTACAGAACTGTAAGTAGGGCCACTGGGGACAGGTGCATCTGAGGACCACACCACCCAGTCTACAGAACTGTAAGTAGGGTCCACTGGGACAAGTGCATGTGAACACCACACCACCCAGTCTACAGAACTGTAAGAAGGGCCCACTGGGACACGTGCATGTAAGGACCACACCACCAAGTCTACAGAACTGTAAGTAGGGGCCAATGGGGACAGGGGCATGTAAGGACCTCACCACCCAGTCTACAGAACTGTAAGTAGGGCCCACTGGGACAGGTGCATGTGAACACCACACCACCAAGTCTACAGAACTGTAAGTAGGGCCACTCGGGACAGGTGCATGTGAGGACCACACCACCAAGTCTACAGAACTGTATGTAGGGCCACTGGGACTGCAAGCCAACAAATTAGACAACCCACGTAAAACTGACACATTCCTACAAACACAAAAACGACCAATTCTGACCCCAAGGAGAGATACAACATCTGAACAGACAGGAGAAGGGAGATTTGATCTGTACTAAACTTCCCTGCACAGCTGCCAGTGAGCACGCAGGAGGCTGCTGGGCTGCAGGACGGGAGCGATGCCTCCGCCACCAGAACTTGGTTCTTCAGGCTCACCTGGCAGCCATTCAGGCTGTGAGTCCACAGCAAGATAAAGAGGAAAGAGCAAGGTGCTCCAGAGAAACCTAGTGGAAGCAAATCCTGTTGTTCTCCAGAGGAGCAGCATCAGCGGTAACAACAAGTTTCAGAGTGGGAAAATGAGGGACCGCAGTGTGCTGGAGGATGTGGGCCTCTCAAGGGGTGGCTTAGCCCACTGTGCCACGTCTGTGATGATGAAGAGCGCCTGTGTGTTAAATGTGTGTCTACACATCCTGTGCAGTCCTGGTTTTCAGTTACAGCATCTCATTTCTTTCCTGGCAGCATCTAAAGTGATCTGTGAGGATTTTTTCTCTTTATGAACTCTTAGATTTAAGAATAGTGCTTCAATTTGTTGTCATATTTTCCTTACTGATGATCAAACTGTCCTGTCTTTAGCCAATGTTCTGTTCTCTGACTTTAACTGCTCCTCTGTGTTTCTTCCCTACTCCTCCTAGGTATGGAATTTTTGGTATTTCATAATTTTTCATGTATTGGTCATACAAAGATATCCTTCAACCCTGGTCACATGGCAGCTACTGAGCAAGGATTCCAAGCATAAATTTGTGCAAAATGGACCCAATCACTGCATCAAACAGCTCAAAGCTAACAGGTGAGCCAGACTCCAATAAACTATTCATACATAGGTGTGAAAGGTGGGAAGGAAGATGCAGGACACTTTCATGGTGGCATGGAGGCTGGGGGTGATGCCCTGTGGAGATCAGAGATTTGTGTGTGGACATGCAGCACATGGGGCACAGAGATCCCTGTGTGCTTCCTGTAGACAGACACAGCCTAGAAATTGATTATTTCAAGAGGAAGCCATTGGCAATGCCATTTTATAGACATTAAAAGTAAAGCAGAGAGTAGAGCAGATACCAGAGGCAAAAAAAAAAAAAAATCACTCAGGAGCTGGCTCTGTGGCACAGTGGGATAAGCCTCTATCTGCAGTGCCAGCATCCCATATGGACACTGGTTTGAATCCCAGCTGCTCCTCTTCCAATGCAGCTCCTTGCTCATGGCCTGGAAAAACAGCAGAAGATGGACCAAGTACTTGGGCCCCTGCACCCACGTGGAATACCTGGAAGAAATTCCTGGCTCCTGGCTTAGGATTGGTGCAGCCATTTGTGAAGTGAACCAGTGGATGGAACACCTCTCTGTCTCTCTTTCTCTGTGTCTGTAACTCTGCCTCTCAAATAAATAAATCTTATTTTAAAAGTATCTCAATTAGTCTCTGATAAACCATCCTCTCCCCCACTCTCACTCCCTATAATTCTGTAAAGTTGACTCCAACACTGAATTCTGGAAGGGAATATAGCACACAAGGGAAATTTTTTTTAAATTCATGGAAAAAGGAATTGTAAGGTGTTTATTTGCAAAATATGTTTGAAATCATTGCATAGTTTTTTCATAAGATATATTTTCATGAAATTTTTGCACTATTCTCATATGCATGAATTTCAAAATGCTTTTCAGCAGAATAATTTCATCTTTTAATTTCATTTTCCATGAACTTTTAAATCATTATTTAGATGAATGGTTGCGCAGAGGTGCTTACATTATTAACAAAATATTAGAAAACCCAATTTACTGCTATGTGAAAAAGATCTACATCATGATCAACTTGGCTTTATCTCAACATTCTAACAAATTAAGCATAATAAATCACATCAACAGAATGAAGAACAAAAACCATATGATTATTTCAACTGATGCAGAAAAGCACCTGATAAGATTCAGTATCCTTTCATGATAGACGTTCTCAACACATTGGGTGTATAAGGAACCTACCTCCAACTTATAAAGGATACAAGAGACAAATCCACAGCCCATATCATACTTAGTGGAGAAAAAGCTGAAATCATTACTCTTCACACCTGGAACAGGACAAGAATGCCCTCTTTTACCACTCTTACTCAAAATATTATTTGAAATATTAGCAAGAGCAGTTAGGGAATACAAAAACAAAGGCCATCAAAATTGATAAAGAGGAGGTCAAAATATGTGTGTTTGAAGAAGACATGATCTTGTACATGGAAAAACCTAAACACTCCATCAAAAAGCTGTTTAGAGAGGCTGGCACTATGGTGCTGTGGGTAAAGCTACCGCCTAGAGTGCTGGCATCCCATATGGGCACCAGTTTGATTTCTGGCAGCTCCACTTCTTCTACAGTTCTCGGCTATGGCCTAGGAAAGCAGCAGAAGATGGCCCAAAGCCTTGGGCCCCTGCATCCACATGGGAGACCCAAAAGAAGCTCCTGTTCCTGGCTTGGGATCTGCACAGCTGCGGCCATTGAAGCCAATTGAGGAATGAACCATCAGATGGAAGACCCCTCTCTCCCTCTCCCCCTCCCCCACCCCTCCCCCTCCTTCCCTCTCTCCCTCTTTCCTTCTTTCCCCCCTCCTCTTTCTGCATAATTTTCGAATAAATAAATAAATCTTTAAAAAATCTGTTACAACTGATATCCAATCTTGTAAAGTCAGATACAATATCAACATACAAAAATAACATTTTTACAGTACTGTGGGGAGCAACCCGGACTAGACTGAGTTACTGGAATTAAGACTTATTCTATGCATCTGCTCTCCCACAATATGGCGCTGGGAGAGGAGAAAACAGCTTCTACACAGCTGCCTCCAGTTCAACCAATAAACTGTAGGACCTACTCCTGATTGGAGGAGAGCAGCGTACTTGGCGTGTGGGCAGCCGAGTTGGGATTGGCAGAGGAGGACTATAAAGGAGGAGAGAGACGGCATGCACCGGGAACATCTAAGGGGAACATCTAAGGGGAACACCTGTGCAGCCCCCGAGAGAGCCGGCCGGCGGTGTGCCGCTCCCCTGCAGAAGTGGGGAATGTGGCCAGGGGGAACCGCCCTTCCACGGAGGTGGAAGGGACAGTAGCCAACCCGGGAAGAACCAGCAGCAAACCCGGGGAGGGCCAAGCAGACGAAAGAACAGCGCAGGGTCCAGTGTCGTTCCTCCACGAAGAGGGGGAGCGACACAGTACCAATAATGATCTTGCTGAAAAGGAATGAAATAAATCCAATTTACAATAGCTTAAAAATTAGATATCTAGAAATACAATTAGCCAAAGAAATGAAAGATGTTTATCATGAAAATCATTAAATGCTGATAAAATAAATCATCAAAGACACACAAAAAGACAAGATGTTCCTTGTCCATGGATTGGAATAATTAATACCTTTTAAATGTCCATATTATTTAAAGCAATCTACAGTTTCAATGTAATCCATATCAAAATATCAATGAAATCTCTACATAAAAGCATCCTAAAATTCACATGGAACACAGAAGAGCCAGAATAGCCAAAGCAATTCAGGGGGGGGTGGGGCAGAGACCAAGCTGGAGGCATCACAGTACCTGATCTCAATGCATATTCCAAGCTACACTCATTAAACATCAGGTCACGGGCATAAAAGCCATCACATAGAGAACCTAGACATGAATGCACGTACATATGGCTAATCAACAAAGTTGCCAAGGACATACATTGGAGAAAAAATAGACTTTTCAATAAATGGTACTGGAAAAACTGGATGTGTGTGTGTGTGTGTGTGTCTATGTGTTTATCCATATATATATGCAGAAGAATTAAATAAGAACCTTACCTCACCATATACAACTCATGATGATCAAAACCTAAATTTAAGACCTGTAACTCTAAAGTTTCTAGAATAAAACATATTGAGAAACCCTTCAACACATTGGTATAGGCATGTTGGAGGGTGAGGAGTGAGTTAGGATTGCCAAAAAATGCAGACAATTAGAGAAAAGCTACACAAATGGGATTATATCAAACTCAGAAGCTTCTGCCCAGCAAAGGAATCAAGAGTGAAGAGACATCGAAAAAGAGGGAGAAATAGTAGCAAGCTACTTATCTGACAAAGGGTTAAATTGCAGAAGATATCAGGAACAAAAAAGTCAGCAACAGCAAAACAGAGCAACCTATCCAGCTAAGAAATGGACAGTTTTCAAAATCAGAAATACAAATGGACACAGAAATACAAACGATTATTGGAAGCTATTATGGAAAACTATACACCAACAAATTGTAAAACTTAAAGTAGACAAATTTTGGAAATATATAACTTCTCAAAATTGAACAATGGAGCAGACCAGTAATGGGTAATTAGGTTGGGTCAGTACAGAACAGTCTCCCAACAAAGAAAAGCACAATGCCAGATGGCTTCATTGCTGACCTCTGCAATCGTTTAAGGAAGAACCAACCTCAGTTCTTCTCAGACTATTCCATTATAGTGGATGGGGTGGAACCCTACCAAACTCACTTTTGATTCTGAAACCAGACAAGGACACAACAGCAAGAACAACAAAAGGAAACTACAGACCAATATGCTAATGAGCACAGAGGCAGGAACCCAAGAGAACACTAGCAAATCAACTCAACAACACGTCAGAAAGTTCACGCACAGGACAGTTGTGAGCAGTGCTCTCCCCAGGTTGTAATTATGCAGGAGGAAATCAAGGACAATGAAGAGATGGGTGACATGTTCCACCGGGGACTCCGTGTTCTGAGATCCCCAGTGGGATCTGTCACCGCCGTAGATGCTAATGTGACAGCCTGCAGAGGGATGAGCTCAGACATCCTTTCTTTAAAACACTGCAGGTTCTTCTCAGGCGCACAGAATCCCTACACACGTCTGAGTGGGTAAGTGGTTTTTGCCCCATAATTTGGGATCGGGGGCAGATGGGGCTTCTGTGCAGGGGACTGTGGGGGGAAACTGGGCCATGCTGAGGAGTGTGGAAGCTTCGGAGGAGACATCAGCCCCACCTGCCCTGCTCTGAGCAGAGGAGATCCCTCTGTAATGCAATAGGGAAGTTTGCTTCTTATTTAGTCCTTTAATTAAGAGTCCAAATTCATCAAAATTTTCAAAGAAAGTGATATTAGATTTTAACTTTGTTCTCATCAAAATGACTTTCATTAACTTGCTGTCGATACTCAAGTTGTATATTATTATGTTATCTACAGATTGTAATCTAAAATATTAGTTATTCATACAACTACTCATTGCCAGGGAACAGATGTTTTAAGTTTAGCTTATTAGTACAAATACTTCACATTGCCTCTCTCTTCTCATAAGTTGAATGGAACTATTACTGACTTATGTAACTTGTATAGGAAGTTAAACTCCTATAGTAGTTAAAATATAATTTCATATTCTTAAGAAAAATGTATTTGTTCAAAATATCATTTTTGGGGTGGGATCTCGCATTACCGAGTTATCTACCAGCAGTTCCCCTGAAAGCCTTTGTATTCTCAGGTTGAGTTCTAGAAACTACAAAGGAATAGTGCCAGCTTGTAAGAAAGTGCTGTGTCAGCCTGCAGTTCTCCAATGAGAGGACAAGCACAGAAAGCTGCAATGACGTTGCTATTAAAAAAATAAGGGGAGAGGCTGACAGTTTCCCCTCCAAAGCTCCAGAAACCGAGCTGTCTAAATTCCAACAGGTGCAGTGAGAGATTATTTCTGCTTATTCATCTTTTCTCTATGTACTAGTAATTTAAAATTAACTTATTTTTTAAAATGCCTCTTTTCCCACATCCTTAGCAGTCAGAGACTGAACTTACTCTGTGAGGGGGAACATGCACGTGAGTTGAACCTCACCCTGCCCGCGTCTGGCTGAAGTTCCAAATGTTTGCCAAGTGACATCTCTTCCTGCATGTGAACCTGTGTCTTCCACTTGTCACTCAGACAAGGAGAGTATGGTGATGAAGGAAAGACGATGCCGTTCAGCCAGAAACCCGCACGTGACCTCGTTGCATCTCGGGTGGCCCAGGGAGCAGGGTCTCCCACAGGAATCTCCTTTCCAGGTAAGGACAGCACAGCGTCTGAGAGGAAGCTCCATGGGGGTCCTGTCCCTCTACCTTAATGCAGGTCCCTTTTCCTGACTTCTCTCAAGACAGGTTTTAAAATGTGGATATTGTGAACATTCTATCCACCAGAGTGACCACTGAGCTGTGCTTCACAATCTGTTCAATTCTGAAACAATGGCCGGTTCCCACCCCTACAGTTCTCAGAGTTAGCTGCCATTCATTTGCTCAAAGGTTCTCCACCTGTTCCATCCTCACATCCTTGGTGCTGCATTTCACAGCATCTCTGCACACAGTCCTGACGTCTGAGTGGGGATGATGTCGCCTTCCTGGATGTGCCAGCCGCTTCCATCCCACCCCAAGCTCTTCAGCTTCCCAGCTGGAGCTGTGCCACAAGTCAGCTGCTGCTGTTTAACCTCAGCCCCACATCCATGTGCATGAAGCCTGCTCACTCTCACCTACCAGCCAGTTCCCTCTCGTCCATCTATTCAGTAACATAAGGAAGGTGATGAGAGTTAGGCTTGGGATCTCATGATGGCCAGGTTGAGTTCTTGGATGACAAGCCAAAGTATGCCCTTTCATGGACGTTCAGCTGCACAGGTACTGCTTAGCACTGGGCATAAATCATGTAATTTGCACATCGTCTCAACCCTGTGAACGCTGACACACAGGCTGCAGATAGCAGAGGCATCCTCCCTACCTTCCATCACCCTGTTCCCACACATCCACAAGGCCACAGGCACCTGGGCCTGCCCTGGGGTCTGCTGAGGGGCTTCCTCCTCCAGTTGCACCATCCACTTCTCTACTGACCCCCAGGTGGTGTGCATTGACCTGGACGTTGGTCCCTGCTTTGGGGCCCATTGTATGTTCTCACATTTCACAAGGCAGCCCATGATGTAGGTGATCAAAGACTACAGAAGTTCTGGAGTGATTGCTTTTGGGAACACAAGAGTCTTAACTGCATCCTCTTCCTTCCAAGACCACCCACCCCTCACTTTCAGCTCTCGGGAGTGTATATTCCATTTCTTTGAAAATCCTTTTGCCCTGTGTCTTTCTTTTTCTCATCTGTCACATGGACTTATGCTTCCCTTCCCCAAGGTGGCTTCTGCAGACAGCCTGTTTCAGAAGTCTTTGTGGGACGTTCGTCATAGGTACAAAATGCCAAGTCCCTTGAAGGCACCTAACTCTCCACAGTGCATTATGTGACTTTGGTGTGTGGCACTGTAGGACACCCAAGGACCTTCTCAGGCTCAGCACACCTGGGAACCTTATTTGAGGAGGGTCTCCTTGCTCACCCTGCTGATGGATGAGAGCCCTGCCCTGTCCTCTGATCTCCTAGACTGCACTGTGCTGGTCAGGTGTGCGTGTGACAAGGAGCAGCTGGGAGAGGACCTGCTAAGAGCATTGTTTCAGTTCATTTGTTTAAAGGGTCCATGTTCAGCAGAGTGGTCTCTAGTAGAAATGATCTATTAGCACAGAAAGAGTGATATACCCTTACAATGCTCACACACTGGATGCTGTTTTAGTAGAATTAAGCAACGTGTATCTGAGGGGTTTCTCTGGTGCTGTCTTGTGTGATCCAATCTTTGGACACAGAAGACTGGAGAACTATTTTGTGTCTCTCTTGTCAATACCTGGAGGAAAGGTAAGTTGCTCTTTGTGATTAACAAAATTGTCACTATCCTTAATCCATATTCTGGAAATGGAGATAATTTTTCCCTGCTTCTACTGTGGCATTTCACCACTAAAAAAATAAGTTTCCAGTGTTTTCAAAGTAATATTTCACCCAAGCAAAGATTTCCTGAATATTATTACAAATTCATGTCACTGGTACACTGCAGCTTTACCTAAACCACTTACATCTGCAGCAGTAGCTTCCTAAGTGACACTGAACATAATACAAGCAGCCTTGATTAACAGAGATTAAAACACACTACTTGGAGGGTTTTACCACGCTGTGTGTTTGCCAGGTTCAGGCTTCAAGAATCAGTTAAACTTAACACACACAAGGTCTCTATTTCACAAAAATTAAATGACTTAAGGTAATTTTAGAACTATCCTGAATATTAGTTATTAAATGATAATGTGAATCTATTTCAAGTAATTACTTTTAAAACGAGTGTTTAAGTTTTTATCAGTTTGAAAGGCAGAGAGCAGACACAGAGAGCAATCTTCCATCTACTGGTTCATTGCCCAAATGCCCACAATGGAGGAGGCTGGGCCAAGCCAAAGCCAGGAGCTCAGAACTCACCATATGGGTTTTCCATGAGGGTGGCAGGGATCCAACTGCTTAAGCCTTCACCTGCTGCCTCCCAGGGTGTGCATTGGCAGGGGTCTAGAATCAGAAGCAGGGCTGGAACTCAAACCCAGGCCCTCTGACCTGGGATGTGGGCATTCCAAGTGGTCTCTTACAAATTGCATCAAATGCCTCTCTCTGACTTTAAAAACAATACTGACAGACGACGTGTTGGAGAGGAAGTGAAAAGCTCACATGGTGCTGGTGGAAATGTGAAGTTGTATAGCCACTCTGGCAAACAGCATGGCACTTTCGTTTAAAGATTAGCATGATATTTTTTCACCTTGCATAAAACATACACACAAAAATGGCAGTACACAGACATAACAGAATATCAGCACGGCAACTGCCAGAGATCCATGAAGCTTGAAGGCGGTGGGCCCTGGATTAATAATTTACCATCAGTCTTCCTGAAGGACCATGGAGGCAATCTGAAACGAGCTCAACAAATCCTGCTACCCACCTGATCATTACTTTGGAAAAATGTTAACTTTTTCTCATGCTGTTCATTTTCACCTTAAAAAAATCCACACTTGTCAGACTTTAACAAAGTAGGCACCTGAGTTCTGAAGAGTTTTGTGGCATCTCATGTTCAGGAAATCAGCATTCTGCCTCTCTTTCGTGCCTTACATGATGGAACCACATGGTCCAAGGAGCCATGACATAATTGTGCCACATACCTCTACTGTCAAATGATAATTCTTTTTAAATATAAATTTGGAAATATTTTGCAGTGTTACAGAACTTCTTTTTATGGGGTTCAATAAAATCTCATACACATATTCCAGAGGAAACTGTCACCAGTATGTCATCATCTCATTTTCTAGTGTAATTTTTACTCCTGGAAATCTTGAGTCTAGAAAACATCTTTGCTTATTTGAAGGGGAGATGAAACCTTGGGATCTCATGGAGACCTATCTTAAAGGGTTTTTTTTTTATATTCAGACACAAGTCCTTCAATTAAAACCTTAAATTGGAATGAGATTGAATTGATTTTAATTGTGGTTCTACTTACCACCCTGACTCCACATTATTAGAAAAAGACATTGGAATGTGTTCCTGCTACCTGTAACATGTTGCAGTTTTTAATGCACAGGAAAGTGTGTGTTTCTGTGGGAGCTGGCCACGGTACCCATGACCCAGCCATAGCTGGGATGTGGAGGGATGAAGGAGATGGTAGGGGTGGCTCCAGGAAGGTCTGAGGTGGACTTGACTAATGAAGGGAGAACAGGAAGTACTGGGATTGATGCATAGGTTTCAATAATGACAGCAGTGTTAGTTGAGATTCGTGAAGGTACTAATATTTGTGACAAATAATATTTCTTGCTGTTTTCCTCAGAAATTTACTGTATTATTCTTTTCCCTACCAGATGAATAAAAACAAAAAGGACCACACCAGTGACATAAGATACACCCTTTTCTCTGAAGTTGGCATTGGGGTCTCCGCCAACACCATGCTTCTTCTCTTCCACATCCTCACGTTTTTTCTCCAGCACAGACCCAAGCCCTTGGACCTGACCATTGGCCTCTTGGCCCTCATCCACCTAGTTATGCTGCTAATCATGGGCTTCCTCATCACAGACATTTTTGGGTCTCGGGGTTTCTGGAATGACGTCATGTGTAAATCAGTTTTCTACTTGTACCGAATCCTGCGGGGTCTCTCCCTGTGCACCACCTGCCTGCTGAGTGTCCTCCAGGCCATCACGCTCAGCCCCAGGAGCTCCTGTCTGGCAAAGTTCAAGCAGATGCCCTCGCATCACAGCCTGTGTTCTCTCCTCTTCCTGTGGGTTGTCTATGTCTTCATTACCAGTCCCCTCATAATCACCACCATTGCCACTCCCAACCTGACCTCAGACAGTCTAATTTATGCCACTGAATTCTGCTCCATTAGGCCCATGAGTTATTTATTTAGGCATATGTTTTCTATGCTGGCGACCTTCCGAGAAGTCTTCGTGACAGGGCTCATGGCCGTCTCAAGTGGGTACATGGTGACTCTCCTATGCAGGCACAAGAGGCAGTCCCAACACCTTCACAGCACTAGGATTTCTGCAAGAGCCACCCCAGAGCAAAGGGCCACCTGTACCATTCTCCTGCTCCTGTGCTTCTTCATATTCATGTCTATTTTGGACTACATTGTCTACTCCTCAAGAGCGATATGGAACAATGACCCAACTCTCCATTGTGTCCACATGCTGGTAATCAACGGCTATGCTACAGTCAGCCCACTGGTGCTCATCAGCACTGAAAAACGAATAATCACCTTTCTGAAATCTGTGCGTGGTTATTGTGTGATTATTCAGTGGTGGATAAATTCTCTCAGGATGCACCAACACATTGGTTTCAAAATCGTTAATCGGAGGATACAGCATGTGCTTTCTGGATTCAATGACATTAGGAAGCTAACCTTTTCTCATTAAGCGCACTTACTTTGATAGATGTGCATGGCCAATGAGTAATAGGTAATTGTGCCACGTGCCTCTCTGACATACCTAATATTTCTGAGTATCTCCTAAAGAGAGACTGATGAAGTGGATCTCACGTGTCATGGCTTGGGGTAGCTCACAGACTTACAGTTACATGGACATTTGCAGCACTTTTAATAACTCAATATTCTTGGTGATCTGTATTTCACCTAACCAGCTATATAACTGTTTATTACTCTAAATTACTATATATTGCAGCAATTCTAATCCTATGTATATTCTTAAAAGTACTGAATGTAGGGACTCAGTTATCTGTATACCAAAACCCATGGAAACCTGATTTATAACAGTCAAAAGAGGTGGACACCACAGAGCAGCAGGTTAAACTGCCCACAGCCCATATCAGAGGCCCTTGTGTGTGCTTCCAATCCAGCTTCCTGCTCACAACTCAGAAGGCAGTGGATGATGACCCAGGTGCTTGGTTTCCTGTCACCCATGTGGGAATCTGATTGAGCTCCTGGCTCCTGGCTTTGGCCTGGCCCAGCCGTGGCTGTTAGGCCATTTGAAGAGTGTTTCAACAGTTGGAAGATTCTCATTCTCTCTCATTCTCTCTCTCTCATATTCTCTCTCTCATATTCTCTCTCCTTCCCCCTCTCCCTCCCTCCCTCCCTCGCTCTCTCCTTCCCTTCCCCCCTCCTTCTTTCTCCCCCCATCTCTCTGATACCTCCTCTCTGTGTAATTCTGTCATTCAAATAAATAAAAAATGAACTTTTTTTACAGTGGTAACAAGCCCACGTCCATAACCATATGACTATCAGAACAAAATGAGGTGCAGTGCATACAATGGAGTACTGTTCAGCTCTATCCAGGGAAGAAACTCTGCTACATGGTGCTATTAGATGAATTTCCCTAAGATTATGCTAAGTGAAATAAGTCCATAACAAAAGAACAAATATTCTATGAATCTACTTATACAGGGAGGAATTTCGAGTAACCTGATTTACAGAGACAGAACCTACAGAGGATGAGGGAAGAGGGGATGGTTTAGTGGATACAGGAGGAACAAGTCCCAGAGATGGTGCAGGTGAAGCTCCTTGGAAGAGGGAATGAACTTAATGCCACTCAACTGTACATTTAAAAACAGTTAAAATGGGCCAGCGCCGTGGCTCAGTAGACTAATCCTCTGCCTTGCGGCACCGGCACACCGGGTTCTAGTCCCGGTCAGGGTGCCAGATTCTGTCCCGGTTGCCCCTCTTCCAGGCCAGCTCTCTGCTGTGGCCAGGGAAAGCAGTGGAGGATGGCCCAAGTTCTTGGTCCCTGCACCCTACGGGAGACCAGGAGAAGCACCTGGCTCCTGCCTTCGGATCAGCGCCATGCACCGGCCGGAGCGCGCCAGCCACGGCCGCCATTGGAGGGTGAACCAACGGCAAAAGGAAGACCTTTCTCTCTGTCTTTCTCTCTCACTGTCCACTCTGCCTGTCAAAAAAAATGTTTAAAATGGTCAAATTTTGTTGTGCATATTTATAATAAAACATTTCCAAGTACCTTCTTGCCAACCATAAAATTATTCTTCTTTTTGAATTTATAGAGAAGAGTACTGTCAAGGGTGTAAAAGTGTGAACATGTAATTTTCAAGGAGTTCTAGAATGTTACCACACATATGTGCAGAACAGTGATTTGAAGATTATTTTCTAAGGGGTAGGATTTTATTCTCAATTTCCTCAATGAAAGAAGAGGAGCTGTTGGGGCATACACTGACAGTGAGTTTGACAAGAGTGCCCAGAACACACGGTATGGGAATAAGCCCCTTCACCAAATCTGCTGGAGAAGAGAATATTTACACAAACAGAATAAACTGCACCCTTATCTTATCCACAACAGCAACTGGGGCTAGGCATCTGGTGTAGTGGTTAGTGTTCCAGCGCTCTGTACCTCAGTGCCTGGTTTGATGTCTTTCTCTGCTCCTGATTCCAACATCTGGCTAAATTACACCCTCAGGTATGGTAGGTAAGGGTTCCAGTAACTGGGTCTCTGCCATCCAAGTTGGATACCTGGAAGTAGTTCCTAACTGTTGGATTTGACCTTGTCTAGCAGTGGCTTTTGCAGGCATTGAGACAGTGAGCCAGCGAATAGAAGATTCATTCTCTCTCACTCTTGCTCTCTCTATTTCATATGCTCACATATAAATTTATGTATGATATTAATAAATAATGGTATTATTTTAAAAATAAAATAATAGGCTGACACCACGGTTCACTAGGCTAATCCTTTGTCTGCAGTGCCAGCACCCCAGGTTCTAGTCCCAGTCAGGGCACCGGATTCTGTGCCAGTTGCTGCTCTTCCAGTCCAGCTCTCTGTTGTGGCCCAGGAAGGCAGTGGAGGATGGCACAAGTGCTTAGGCATTGCACCTGCATGGGAGACCAGGAGAAGCACCTAATTTCTGGCTTTGAACCAGCGCAGTGCAATGGCTAAAACAGCGTTTGGGGGAGTGAACCAATGGAAGGAAGAACTTTCTCTCTGTTTCTCTTTCACTGTCTAACTCTGCTTGTCAAAAAATAATAATAATAATAAAATAAAATATTAAAATAATAAAATAAAATATATGTATTTGTGTGTGTATGTGTATTGCTATTCAATATACTTCCTGACGTTTTAGCCAGAGACATCAGGCAAAAAAAGAAATTAAAGGGATACAAATCGGGAAGGAAGAACTCAAACTATTCCTCTTTGCAGACACATGATTCTTTATTTAGGAGATCCAAAGAACTCTACTAAGAGACTACTGGAACTCATAGAAGAGTTTGGCACAGTAGCAGGATATAAAATCAATGCAGAAAAATCAACAGCCTTTGTCAGGAAAGGGAAGAGGCAACCGACAGAATGGGAAAAAATATCTGCAAACTATGCAACAGATAAAGGGTTAATTGTGGGGAGCAACTCGGACTAGACTAAGTTACTGGAATTAAGACTTATTCTATGCATCTGCTCTCCCACAATATGGCGCTGGGAGAGGAGGAAACAACTTCTACGCAGCTGCCTCTCGCCAATTTGATTGACTGAGCTGCAGGAGCTGATCTTGCTCCTGATTGGAGGAGAGCAGCATACTCGGCATGTGGGTAGCAGAGTTGGGATTGGTGGAAGAGGACTATAAAGGAGGAGAGAGACAACATGCACCAGGAACACCTGAGGAACATCTGAGCAGCCCCCGAGAGAGCCGGCCGGCGGTGTGCCACTCCCCCGCGGAAGTGGGGAAAGTGGCTAGGGGGAACCGCCCTTCCACGGAGGTGGAAGGGTTGGTAGCCAACCCGGGAAGAACCAGCAGCAAACCCGGGAAGGGCCGAGCAGACAAAAGAACAATGCAGGGCCCTGTGTTGTTCCTCCACGAAGACGGGGAGCGACAGTTAATAACCAGAATCTACAAAGAGATCAAGAAACTCCACAACAACAAAACAAAAAAACCAATTAAGAGATGGGCCAAGGACATCAACAGACATTTTTCACAAGAGGAAATCCAAATGGCCAACAGGCACATGAAAAAATGTTCAAGATCACTAACCATCAGGGAAATGCAAATCAAAACCACAATGAGGTTTCACCTCACCCCAGTTAGAAAGGCTCACATTCAGAAATCTACCAACAAGAGATTCTGGCGAGGATGTGGGGAAAAAGGGACACTAAGTGAAGTGAAATGGACACTATGAGAAACGGTGACTTGATCAGCATAGCCCTGACTGTTAATGAACAACTTAATAAATTATCCCTCTTAGTAGTTTTTTTGTCTGTTCTACTTAATATGACTGGTTTAATTCTGTAATTATCACACAGTTATTCTTAAGTGTTGAAATTTAACTGAAATGTGATCCCTGTTAAACATAAGAGTGGGAATAAGAGAGGGAAGAGATGTATAATTTGGGACATGCACAAGCTAACTTGCCCCAATTGGTAGAGTTAGAAACATACCAGGGGATTCCAATTCAATCCCATCAAGGTGGCATGTACCAATGCCATCTCACTAGTCCAAGTGATCAATTTCAGTTCACAATTGATCATAATGAAAGGACTAAGAGTCAAAGGGAGCACATAAACAAGTCTAGTACCTGCTAACACTAACCGATAGAATAAATAAAGGGGAGAGTGATCCAACATGGGAAGCGAGATACTCAGCAGACTCATAGAATGGCAGATGTCCTAAATAGCACTCTGGCCTCAGAATCAGCCCTAAAGGCATTCAGATCTGGCTGCAAAGCCAATGAGAGTATTTCAGGCATGGAAAGCCAAGACACTCAGGCAAAAAAAAAAAAAAAAAAAAACCTAAATGAAAGATCTCTGTGAGATCCCAGTGGAAAGAACAGGTCTTCAAAGAAGGAGGTACCTTTCTCTGAAGGGAGGAGAGAACCTCCACTTTGACTATGACCTTGTCTAAACAAGATAAGAGTCAGAGAACTCAAGGGGCTTCCATAGCCTTGTCAACTCATGACTGGAGCATAGGGAGATTACTGAGGCCATAGACAGGAGTGTCAATTGGTAAAGTCAACAACAGGAGTCACTGTGCACTTACTCCTCATGTAGGATCTCTGTCCTTAATGTGCTGTACATTGAGATTTAATGCTATAACGAGTACTCAAACAATATATTTCACTTTGTGTTTCTATGGGGGTGCAAACGGTTGAAATCTTTACTTAATGCATACTAAACTGATCTTCTGTATAAAAAAAAAAAAGAAAGAAATTATCAATTCCCAACTTGACTCTCACTGGGATTAAACATGACAACAGGTCTGATCTGATTTCATCATCATTTAAAAAAATCATCTATTATTTTTCACTTTATGTTTCTGTGTGGGAGCAAACTGTTGAAATCCTTACTTAATGTATACTAAGGTGATCTTCTGTATATTAAGATAATCAAAAATGAATCTTGTGTGAATGGAAGGGGAGAGGGAGTGGGAAAGGGGAGGGTTGTGGGTGGGAGGGACGGTATGGGGGTGAAGCCATTGTAATCCATAAGTCGTACTTTGGAAATTTATATTCATTAAATAAAAGTTAAAAAAAAGAGTCAAAGGGATCACATAAGTAGGACCAGTGTCTGCTGATAATAAATGATAGAATTAAAAAGGAGAGAATGATCCAACATGGGAAGTGGGATACACAGCAAACTCATAGAATGGCAAAAGCCCTAAAGAGCACTCTGGGGGCACTGGATTCTGTCCCGGTTGCCCCTCTTCCAGGCCAGCTCTCTGCTATGGCCCAGGAATGCAGTGGAGGATGGCCCAAGTGCTTAGGCCTTGCACCTGCATGGGAGACCAGGAGACGCCTTTAAGGCATTCATCTCTGTCTATAAAGCCCATGAGAATTTCTGAGGCATGGAAAGCCAGTAGAAAGAAGAGGCCATCAAAGAAGGCGGTACCTTTCTCTGATGGGATGAGAGAATTTCCACTTCGATTATGGCCTTGTCTAAATAAGGTCAGAGTTTGTGAACTCAAGAGGCTTCCTAGCTCTCTGCTGTGGCCAGGGAGTGCAGTGGAGGATGGCCCAACTGCTTGGGCCCTGCACCCCATGGGAGACCAGGAGAAGTACCTGGCTCCTGCCATCGGATCAGTATGGTGTACTTTTGAAATTTATATTTCTTAAATAAAATTTTCTAAAGACAAACAAAAGAAACCTACTCAGTGAAATAACAACTGTAAGCCTCATGCAACTGGAAACTGTTACACTTAGTGAAGTAAGACCTGACAAAAAGAACAATATCATGTTTTACCTGATATTTGGTAGCTAATAAAGAATACAGATGTGTAAATTGAAACAGAACTTATGATTTGATTATTATTTTTAGTCCCAGTCTATACTCCTGCAGACAGTGGTCTTTCTACTTTTTACTTGTTGAATATCATGGTTAGTGGTAGGTTCAGTCTGAGATGAAAATAAATTGAAAATAAGGCTTTGCAAAATTTAAAGAATAAAGGAGAAAGGAATTAAGAAAGGGGACTGCAGGAGGGAGAGGGGAAGGGAGTGAACTCTGGTTATGTTCTCAGACTTATATCTATGAATACATAAAATCTATTCTCTTTTTGATAGATTTGTTAAAAAATTAAAAACATTCTTGAAATTAAAATTAAAACACAACATACAAAGACTTATGGGATGTAGTTAGAGCAATGCTAAGGGGTGTGGGGAGCATCCGGACTGGACTGAGTTACTGGAATTAAGACTTATTCTATGCATCTGCTCTCCCACAATATGGCGCTGGGAGAGAAGTAAACAGCTTCTGCACAGCTGCCTCCAGTTCAACCAATAAACTGTAGGACTTGCTCCTGATTGGAGAGCAGCGTACTCGGCGTGTGGGCAGCCGAGTTGGGATTGGCGGAGGAGGACTATAAAGGAGGAGAGAGACGGCATGCACCAGGAACATCTAAGGGGAACATCTGAAGGAACACCTGTGCAGCCCCCCAGAGAGCCGGCCGGCGGTGTGCTGCTCCCCTGCGGAAGTGGGGAATGTGGCCAGGGGGAACTGCCCTTCCACGGAGGTGGAAGGGATAGTAGCCAACCCGGGAAGAACCAGCAGCAAACCCGGGGAGGGCCGAGCAGACGAAAGAACAGCGCAGGGTCCTGTGTCGCTCCTCCACGAAGAGGGGGAGCGACATAATGGTGCCGTGACTCGGATAGGAAACCTAGGACGGATAGGAAACTTAGGAGGGAAGAAATGACTCGGATAGGAAACTTAGGACGGATATGAAACTTAGGAGGGAAGAAACGGGAAGAAGTGGAAAATACCGGAGAGAGAGACTAGCAAAGAGCCTAGGTGCCGGAAGAAGCTATTGAAAGCCTAGGCAGAGACTCGGATATGGACTGTGGGAAAGAAGTTAGGATTGAAAGCGAAAGTGAAAGCTTTCATAGACTCGGATGCGGACTATGGCGGGGAAGCTAGGAGATTGAAAGTGAAAGTGAAACCTGGAGGAGGCTTGGACTCGGATACGGACTGTGGGGAGAGGCCAGGAGAAATGAGGGAGGAATATTGTTGGAAGAAAACTTAGGGAAACATACCGGGTAGAGAAAAATGTTAGGGAGGATGAAGCCGCGAGTGCAGGCCAAGGCGGAGACATAAGCCACCTTGGAATTCTTCAAGTCACCCCGGGGAGCAAGAGGCGAAGATCTGGAACTAGAAGCAGAGACGTGGGCCGCCAGGTTGAAATTCGCCAGGTTAGTCCGGGGAACTTGGACTGAATGCTGGTGGTGGCGGAAACACTCGCGGAAGCCGCCGCGTGCAGAGAGAGCACGGGGCGTGAATAGATAGGGAATGGGGCTGGCGCGAGGCCGTGGTGCAGACGCGAAGGGCGTGGAGACCGCGGAGCGCGGGAAGCCAAGCCGCGCAAAGCCGGGAAGCTGCGCAGATGAAAGAGGCGCGGGCTGAAGCGGCTCAGAGCCGGAAAGCTGCCGAGAAGCAGCCTCGGGGCGAGGCACCGGGAAGCTGCGGGGATAAGAGAAACAGAAGTTTTAGAAGTAAAGTGAGAGAAATAGGAATGCTGGAAGATAGAAGTGGAATGGGAGAAATAGGAATGCCCGGAGATAGAGAAATAGAAAGGCCTCCCCTCAACATGGCAATTAGAAGGCTTGGATTCGGTCTGCCTGATTAGTGAGGCGATGAGCACCTGGGCGGCTAGCAGCTTATGCGCCGCAGGTCACCGAAGACAGGCACGAATTAACATCAGTAAGGCTTCCCCCACAATGCAACAATTAGGAGGCTTGGATTCGGTCTGCCTGATTTAAGGCGGTAAGCACCAGCAAGCAGCTCGACCAAAGCATGAGCTGCAGGTCACCGAAGATAGGCACAAACCAACACTAATAAGTCTCCCCCACAATAAGGCAATGAGAAGGCTTGGATTCGGTTTGCCTGATAGGTTTTGTAAGCCCCTGCAGGCAGAGCAGAGCATGCGCTGCAGGGCACCGAACACAGGCACGCATCAGCGCCTAAAAACCTCCTCACAACATGGCGAAGAGAGGACCCGGATTCGGTTTTCCTGATTGATAGGACTTGTAAGAACCTGTGGCAACTCTAGCAAGCAGAGCAGAGTGTGTGCCATGGGGCACCGAAGACAGGCGCGTATCAACGCCAAAAATAAAAAGAAAGGGGGATCTGTGGGGAGCATCCGGACTGGACTGAGTTACTGGAATTAAGACTTATTCTATGCATCTGCTCTCCCACAATATGGCGCTGGGAGAGAAGTAAACAGCTTCTGCACAGCTGCCTCCAGTTCAACCAATAAACTGTAGGACTTGCTCCTGATTGGAGAGCAGCGTACTCGGCGTGTGGGCAGCCGAGTTGGGATTGGCGGAGGAGGACTATAAAGGAGGAGAGAGACGGCATGCACCAGGAACATCTAAGGGGAACATCTGAAGGAACACCTGTGCAGCCCCCCAGAGAGCCGGCCGGCGGTGTGCCGCTCCCCTGCGGAAGTGGGGAATGTGGCCAGGGGGAACTGCCCTTCCACGGAGGTGGAAGGGATAGTAGCCAACCCGGGAAGAACCAGCAGCAAACCCGGGGAGGGCCGAGCAGACGAAAGAACAGCGCAGGGTCCTGTGTCGCTCCTCCACGAAGAGGGGGAGCGACAAAGGGGGAAACAAAATGGACTAAAAAAATGATTTCAAGGGGCCAGTGTGGTGGTGTAGCAGGTAAAGCAGCTGCCTATGATGCTGGCAACCCTATTGGCGCTGTTTTATGCCCCAGATGCTTCACTTCTGATTCAGCTCCGGGCAAACCCTGGAGAAGCAGCAGGAGATAGCCCGGATACATGGATCCATGCTGCCCACACGGAGGACCTGATGAAACTCCTGGGTCCTAGCTTCACCAGGGCTCAGCCCTGGATTATTAGCCATTTGAGAAACAAACCAGAGGATAGAAGAGCTCCCAGTATGTATGTGTATGTAGGTCTTTCTCTGTCTCTAGTTCTCTCTCTCTGTAACTTGCTCCAGTAAATTTTTCAAAAAGATTTCAAGCAAGCAATCTACAAAAGCATCTCAAAGAACCAAAAAGGCAAGAACAAAGCAATGAGGAGGCAGGAAGAAACAAAGATCAGAGAAGAAATTTTAAAAAAAGAGACTAAGAAAATAATACATAACATCAATCAAAATGAGCTGATTTTTTAAAAGACCAAAACAATATTGATAAACCTTCAGCTGGACTAATCAAGCAACAGAGAACTCAAACAAAACCACAGAAGGAAAAGGAGATGTTACAACTGAATGATACTTCAGTGATTAAAATAGTATGGACAGTTATGTATAACAACAAATCAAATACCTAGGAGAAATGGATAAATTTCTGAATATATTACCTACCAAAATGAATCATGAAGACAAATACCAATGGGAAATACCAATAATGAGTAATGAGATTGAATTAATGAAGTCTAACATGACTAACTGGTTTCACTGCTGCATTGCTCCAGCTTTTAAAGAACAGCTAACATCAATTCTCTCCCAAACTACTGCCAAAAGTTACACGAAAGGAAATCAAAACTCATTACAAAGCCAGTGTAATCATGATGCCAATAGCAGACATGGAAATAAGCAAAAATTTATAGGCCAATATCCCTGATGAACACGGATGCAAAAAAAAAAAAAACCCTCCCCATAATACTAGCAAACTGAACACAACGGCACATCCAAAAGGCTACCATTATGACCAAGTGGGATTTATCCTCTGGGTCCAAGAATGCTTCTACATACATGAACTATTGAATAAAATATTAACATCAACAGAGTGAAGCATGAAGTCAGTTAATCATCTCAATTGATGCAGAAAATATTTCATAAAATTTACCTTCTACTCATCACCAAACTGTCAACAATGTAGGTATGGAAAGATTATATCACAACATAAAAGGGCTTCATATGTGAAACCTATATTATGCTGAGTGAGGAATAGCTGAAAGAATTTCCTCTGTGATCTAGAACTGGACAAGAATGTCCATCCTCACCACTCCTAGTTAATTTTTAATTGAAAGTCTTAGCCAATGCAATTAGGAAACTGAGAGGATTAAAGGATATGCAAATAAAGAAGTAGGGATGCAAATTACCCTTGTATAAGTGGTGTGGGCATATATACAACTCCAAGGATTCCATCAAGACTACTAGATGTGATAAACAAATTCAGTATAGTCATAAGATAGAACATCAACATGAAAAACCTATAGCATATAATGAACTTGATGAAAACAAAGGAAATGATAGATTTAAAAATAGTAAAACATCTAGGCGTTAATTTAGCCATCAATTTGAGATATCTCGACAGTAAAAATTATGGAACACTGATAAATGAATTGCAGACACAATAAAGAGGAGAGTTCTCCAATGTACACGAGTGGGAAGAATTTATACTAAAATGCCCATGCTACTCAAAACAGTTTACACATACAATGTATTCCCAATCAAGATAGCAGTATCATTCTTCACAGAACTATAAAGAACAAGTCTAAAATATCATTATATTTTTGGGGCAAAAGTCCCCCAAAAAACAAAGAAATCTTTAGCAAAAAGAACAAAGCTAGAGGCATCACAAAACATGACTTAAAGTAGACTACAGAGCTATAGTAACCAAGACAGAATGGTACTGGAATCAAAACAGAAACAGAACAGTGGAACAGAGCAGAACCCCAGGAATGAATCCATGCATCTACACAACTGATACTTGACAAAGACGCCATAATCACTATGAGGAAAGGACATCTTGTCAGTAGATGGGACTGAGACACCTGGATGCCCATATGAAGATGGCAGCTCAACAACAACCTCTCCTCCAATTCAAAAATCAACTCAAAGTTCATCAGTGTAACGATACAACTGAAGGGGCCAGAGCTGTTGCATAGCAGGTAAAGCCACCACCTGCAGTACCATTGTTCCATATGGGAACTGGTTTGAGTTGAGGCTGCTCCACTTATGACCCAGCTCTCTAGTATGACCTGGGAAAGCTGTAGAAGATGGCCCAAGAATTTGGGCCCCTGCACCGATGTAGGAATCCTGGAAGAAACTCCTGGCTCCTGGCTTCAGATTGGTGCAGCTCCAGCCTTTGCTGCCATCTGGGGAGTGATTCAGTGGATCGGAAGACTCACTCTCTTGCTCACTCGCTCTCTCTCTTCCTCTGCCTCTCCGTGTAAATCTATCAAATAAATATGTATTTTAAAAAAAGATACAACCTAAATCTTCTGTTGAAGAAAACAAGGAGGGTAGCAAATCTTTATAGTCAGGGAGCTCACACTGTTGGCTCACACCAGAACCTGGTTCAAATGCAGAAGGAAGGCAACGCAGCCCGAGAAATGCCTGTGACCAAGGAGCTCTATCTCTTTCTCTCTAAAGCCTGTTATATCACCGAATGACCCAAACTCTTATGCCAAAGACATGGAAGGAAAGGGAAATACAGCACAATCAATCATCTTAATTTTCCTTTCAGTCTTTGTTACCATCAATAAGCCAAGGGCAGGGTTGACTGGTGGTGTGCCTGTGTATCAAGGTGTAGTAGACAGTTGAATTCTTTTTATTTTTGTAGCACTTTCAATGTCCTGGCATGAATAAAATCCATATGAATGTGAAGACCACAAACTATGCTTTGCGTAAATTTAGATTCCAGATGCACATTCCATGCTCTTACACTTTATTTAAAATTGACACAGTATAATAAAAGATACATGTGAAAATTCATGCTAATATTAATATTTTATTATCTAAAATAGTATTAAAGAGCAAATAAAAAGCACCATTGCAAGTCAGCATTTGCTGTTTTAAACACCAATTCCACTGTTCTCTGCTTGAATAAGGACTGCTGCTTTTCATTTTACTCAAGCACCACAAATAATGCAAACTCTGCTAATCACGATGGAAAAGAAACCTGACTTGTGGCAGAAATAGCGGACTCTAGGACTAACAAGGTAAACAAAACAGGAGCCTGGACATGTTACATTAGAAAAAAAGTGATCCCCAGGCAAAATATATGGATGCCTGACAAAGTCTCAGGAATGTAGGTGAAAGAACTCATGACAGCCAAGGCAGGAAACCATTGGAGCAATAAAGGTAATGACATGGAAAGGTGAATATATGAGCACATACAGATATAACAAGCAAAAGAAAAGTTGCACACAAATAAATTAGGGGAAGAAGACAAAATCATGCATGCAGACAGAGCCCCAGCAAGGAGGGGGCATTTAACACCCTCCCCCTTGAGTGTGAGCCAGACCTGGTTGTTACTACCAAAGCAGAGAGCAGAAAAGAAAAAAAAGAAGCTGCAGGTGATTGAAGCTTTCTGCTCGGTGTCCTGTCCTCTTACAGCCACCATCCCAAGTTTCAGATTTTGGACCTGATACAGTGTTCCGTTCTTGAACTGTAATTTGGTTCCCTTTGCATTGCCATTTCTTTATGAAAATAGCACACTCTGTAAATTGTATTAAATATATGTTCACAATTAGAGTCACAGTTTGAATTTTGAAGCTGAGAGCCTGTTATACTGGAATTACAGGCCCAGAAATGGCCAGGAGCCAGGTGCACAAGGTGAGGGTGGCCCTGGGGACAGGATGCCATCACACAATGGGTGGAGAGGACCTCGGTGGCACTGTGGTCTCACAGGAGGCCAGGGTGCTGCAGTGTGGAGGGGGTAGGCACTAAGCTGCTCTCAGGATCACAAGAGAGAACCTGATGTCATCTACAGGGTTGGTCCCTTCTGACCCTCACACTCCTGTGTCAGGGAATCAGAAGAAGTTCTGAGCTCAGCTCTCCCCAGACTCCTCTTGTGCAGGAGGGAATAAAGGACATGAGGACACAGGTGATGTGTTCTGCTGGGGACTCCATGATCTGAGCTCCACAGTGGGATCTGTCACCTCTGGGCAGATGCAAAAATGACAGCCTGCAGAGAGATGAGCTCAGACATCCTTCCCTTAAAACTGCAGGTTCCTCTCAGGTGCACAGAGTCCCCTGCACACATCTGCCTGGTGAGTGGCTCTTTACTACACACGTGGGAACCAGGGGTGGTGGGGCCTCAGACGGGGCTGATGGGGGAACTGGGCAGTGGTGAGGGGTATTGGACTTCACTGGGGCCATCAGCTCTATTCAGCCTAGAGGAGGCCCCTGTGCGATGCACTTGGGATGTCTGATTCTCAGGTCATTCAGCCCTTGGATGTCCAGGTACCTACACATAAATGATTTTTCACAGAACCTGGTTAGTTTTAGGTATCTGTTCGTGTTTCTTACTACAATCGCTTTTTTACACTTGCTGTAGCAGTACTCACGCTACATATTATGCACCTTGTGAGCTTAAACTGAAGTGTAACTAAGGTTCATACACGTGACCTGGGAACTGGTGTTAACAACTGTTTTATTTAATGTAATGAGATGTGCCCTTCTCAATTTCATGAATCAAGTGGAACTCTTATGCCTAAGTGATTGCTGCAGTTTCTGATGATTAAAAAGCAACTTTTGCATCCTGAACAAGAAGTGAGTGTAACCTCACATCCCTGTGAGATATACACCAGTATCTTCTCAGGAAAGTTTCTTTGTGCAGTTGTAATTACAGATTGTATGACTACAGGATAACAACCTGCAGCCTGTGCTCTCCCAGTGCGAGGACAATGACGGACAAGGCATTGCAATTGCAATTCCAGAAAACATTAAAAACAAGGGAAAGTGATGGATGCTTCCACCTCTCAGCTCAAAACAGGAAATAGGGCAAATTCAAAGAGCTGCAGTGGATTTGGGATCCGCATCCATCAGTCTTTCTCTGCAGTCTGGTTTTGCAGCCCCCCTCCCAATTCTTTAGCAATGGAGGAGACTGATCTTGTTCCAAAAGCACAAACATGCTAGGGACTTGAACCTGATCCTGCCCAGGTCTTGGCTTAGGTTTCAGATTTCTCTCAAAGGACAGCTTTTCATGCACTTTCCATGTTCAGGAAAACCTGATGCCATGTCCTGCCCTTGTCACACAGACAGAGGGTGAGTGCAGATGAAGGAGAGCCACTGCCATCCAGCCAGAAAGGTGCTCAGGGCTCTCGTTCCAACTCAGGGGCAGCAGGCAGCAGTTGGCTGCAGGGCTCTGGTTCTGGTAAGGACAGCACAGCGTCTGTGCTGAACTCCTGAGTGTTTTCTCTGCACTTTCACATGATCCTTTCCTTTGCCTAACCTTTCTCAAGATAGATTAATAATATGGGCATTGTAAATATTCTGCCTATATGTGCCAACCAGAGCTGTGCTCCACAACCCTTTAAGCTACAAAAACAGTGGTTAATTCTCACCTCCATTTATGGTAAAATAGCTGCCTTTTCTTGTCCAAGTGTTCTCCATGTGTTTCTCCCTCACATCCCAGGGCTCCTGCATTTCCCAGCATCTCAGTACACAGCACCGAGGACTATGTGGGGATGAGGTCATCCTCATGGCTCTGCCCGCCACTCCCCCCAGGGCTCCTCAGAGTTTCCCAGCTGGAAATGCTCTGTGAGAGACAGTGGGCTGTGCTACCACCCAGTCCCACACCCACATGCATGGAGCATGGCCAGTGTCACCTCCCCATGCCCTCTCATCCAGTCTCACTGTCACACACAGAAGGTGACCGTAGCGAGGACCACCAGTCATGATGGTGGAGTGCAGCTCTGTGGGAAGCACACACTGAAGGCTGCCCCTTCATGCATGAGAGGCTGAGCGAGTACTGACACATGATGGACAGGCATCACACCATGCCCCAGCATCTGCACCCAGGTCCTGTCTCTGCACCAACATCCCTAGGAGCCATGTTGGGGGGTGCATCCTAGATTACCCTGCTGGTGGCAGAGAGCGCTGTCCTATATCCTGATTCCATAGAGCCCACTGTGTTGTTCAGGTGTGCATGTGAAGAGGCAGAGCTGGGAGAGGACTCGCTCTGAGCATTGAACTTAGCTGTGTTTTGAAGGTTCCTGTTCACCAGAGTGATGCTTCAGTGATGATATTACTACAAACCACACATAACATTTACATACAGTGCAGCCATACATATTAGATGTGGGGTTCGCTGATAGAGGGTGTGTGGTCCATCATGTGGACACCTCTGGTGAGAAGTGCTTTCCACGTCTGTGCCGGCACTCCTGGAGGAAAGCACAGCTGTCGCCTGTGATGCCATCAACTGTGCCACTGTCCCTGCTCAACACCCTGGAGAAGGAGTTCCATTTCCTCTTGTCCTGCTGTGGACTTTCACCATCAGCAAAGAGCATCAGTGGTCTTAAACCAAGGACTCACGGAAGCTGTGTTTCTACCTATTCCTTCACACTGCTGGGCTGTGTACACTCCTGCTCCTCCTAAAACACTGGTGTCTGTGGCACTGCTCTGTCTTAAGCAACACTGGAATTAGAGTCAAACACTCTTGATTCCCAGATGTTTAGCGCAAGCACCCCAGTGAGATGAGCTCACTATGGGTGCAAGTCAAAGGTCTAATTAAACTGAATTGAACTAAAGCTATATTTCAAAGAAATGTAATCTCACAGCCATTTTTAATGTTTTTATGAACTGTTAATATTCATCTATTTAAAAGTATTATTTTAAAATGTTATTTGTTTATATTTTACTCATAGAAGATAAGTACATAAAACTAGGCATATGCCATCTGTAATGTTAGAGAAAAATTCCATTTAGAGCAATTTGCTTGGAATCATATATGACCCATAAGGCTTGGGGACATATATCTGGGTTTAATGTTTTTCCACTTCACTTTCCTTGACATTATTATTGAAATATTTTCATCGCAAAAATTTATGAACAATTGTAATTACTTATGGGCTACAGATGACTTCTAAATGCACTGTGAAAGTGGAATCAGTTTGATTGATGGTTGCCCACGAAGTGACCTCAGGTCTGAAGGAACCATGGAACATCTCCTTCTATGTGCTCAAGACATACACAGCAGGGCACAGTGAGCTATGGTCAGCCGCATGTGCTGTGCGACACCAGGGTCTAATTCCTTCCTTCTTACTCTGGTTTGGCACCTGGTGTCCAAATTCTGCTCTTCCCCCAGGACTCCCAGCCTCTACTAACCACTGTTCTCTGTTGAGACTGAGCTGCTAGCTTTCACAAATGAGGGTGTTCATCATTTTTACAGGGCTTTATGTCACTTAACACGACGTCTTCCAGTTCCACGCATTTCTCTGACATTAACAGGATTTCATTGTTTTCTGTTGAAAATATATCACTGTGTGAGTATACTACACTTTCTTTATCCATTCATTTGATAACTCTCATCTTGAAAGATTCCATCTGTTGGAAATTATGACAGTGCTGCAACACACACGGGGGTGCAGGTAACTCTTGATAGAAGGTTTTCATGTCTCTTGGATATACCCCAGTTGCCAGAAAGCTGGAGCATATGGAAGTTATATTTCTAGTTTTAATGGACTCTCTTAAAATACAATGTCTCTGAAACTGCTCCACCCAGGGTCCCATTAAACACCCACATTCTACATGTGTGAGTAACAATGAGAAGATCTTCCTAAGTGTTGATAACTAGACTCTGCTCAGAGCTTTGACAAGATGATAATAACTTGTTAAGAAGTGTCGCTATCTTGGGGATTCAGAGAAAAGACTTTAAATTGCATCAGAGTCCTCTAACCAATATTGTTAAAATATTCTGTTTTCTTGTATTTTGTCTTCTCTCTTCCAGGCAGAGACAGAGTTGATCATTCATTAAAGAACTGCAGGAAGCCCCTAGATCACATTTATGAGGACCTGCATAACAAGAAACATTTCTGAGATTAACATCTCTAGGATGTCATTGCGTTCCTGATCCACTTCCACGTTTGGTATGTGCACTTCATCTTTCTTCACACGAGGTAGCACAAAGTTCCAGGGCACACCTCAGACTGAGCATACTCGGTGGAGGACCTGAGCAATCTCAGTCTCACAGATGGCTGAAGGTCACACTTGAGGGAAGGGCAGCCCAGGGACATAAACCCAGCAGGCAGACACCAGAGTGCACTCTGAACAACTTTGCTCCATGGATACATTAAATAGGAATACATGGTACGGCATAAATACACCAAAAAACAGCATGTAAATTAACGAATTCTTTGCATTCTAAGCTGGTGAGACTCTCTATGTATGTGTTATTTTTACACAGTCTTTTTCATTCCATTACAATCAATGTTGTAGATTCTACTTTGTTCCTGACTCTTTAAGATGATGCAGATCAAATCAGACATCACTTGTGCCCTTAAAAAGCTAAAAGTAAACCTATAATAAGGATGTTTACATGGCATGTGGCATTTTCTAAAAATGATTTTGTTTATATGAGAAACACAGTGATTCAGGTGGGAAGAGAACATATAGTCCCCCATTCAAATGTCCACAGAGGCCGGGGCAAGCAAGGTCATTTCAGCAATCAGGGACTCAATCTGGGTCTCTGACATGGGTGGAAGTGAGCCAGCCATGTGTGCCATCGCTTACCCCTCCTATAAAGCACTTTTCTAGGAAGGAGGAATACAGAGAGAGCTTAAACCTCGGCACTATGATACGGGGTGTAACTATCCCAAGTATTGCCTTAACAGCCACTCCAAACACATGGCCCTATGGTAATATTTCATGAAAAGTAAAGCTTATACACTTTGGAACCAAGCGATGACAAACATGACCCAACCATGAGAAAGGAGAGGTGGCCTGGAGGCAGGGGTGTGGCTGTGAGGTAGACTTCAGTTTCAAAGAGTGGAAAGATGCATGGGGTTGATCTCCATATGTTGAGGATGACAAGAGTTTTGGCAGAAAGAGATTAATGTGCTAATGAATTTGATGAAAAATTATTCTTCTTTTTCTCCTCAGACTCATGCTATATACTTCTTCCACCTATAATATGAATAAAAATTATAAAATTTACAAAAGCAATGAGATGAGATTCATTTATTACACTGAAATTTCCATTGGGGTCTCAGCCAATGCCTTCCTTCTTCTCTTCCACGTCCTCAATTACTTTCTCCAGCACAGACCCAAGCCCACTGACATGACTATTGGTCTCTTGGCCCTCATCCACTTAGTGATGCTGATGATTGTGGTGAGCCAGGCTGTGGACATGTTTGGATCTCAGGGTTCCTGGGATGATGTCACATGTAAAGCAGTCTTCTTCTCCTACCGGGTGCTGCGGGCCCTCTCCCTGTACACATCCTGCCTGCTCTGTGTCCTCCAGGCCATCACCCTCAGCCCCAGGAGCTCCTGGTTGGCCAAGTACAAGCAGGCATTTTCACAACGCATCCTATGCTCCCTTCTTGTCCTATGCGTGTTCTCTATGTCCATCAGCAGTCACCTCATAATCTCCATCACTGCCACTCCCAATGGGACCTCACAAAGTCTGATGTATGCCACTAAATCCTGCTCTGTTTTGCCCATGAGCTATTTCCTAATGCAAACATTTTCCACATTGGCAATCTTGAGAGAAGTCGTTCAAGTAGGGATCATGGCCCTCTCCAGTGGATACATGGTGATCCTGCTGTGCAGGCACAGGAAGAAGTCCCAGCACCTGCGTGACACCAGCCTTTCTCCAAGAGCCTCCCCTGAGCAAAGGGCCACCCAGACCATTCTGGTGCTCATGAGCTTTTTCATGGTCATATGCATTTTGGACTGCATTTTCTCTGCCTCAAGACTCATGTTCAATGATGACCCAATTCTTTGTTGTATGCATTTTATTGTGGCCAACAGCTATGCCACAGTCAGTCCCTGCGTGTTCCTCTGTACTGAAAAACGTATAATTACCTGCGTGAAATCCATCATTGGGAGAACAATAGATGTTAAATTATTCAGTGAAAGGCAGTTCACTAAATGAGCTATTGCACTGGTTTCCACATTTTTATTACGGCAGCCAGTATTTGCTGTCTGGGTAAAGTATAATATGGAGTTATGCTTTATCCTAGCATTTATTTACTTTGATGCATATATGGCACAATCATAATACATAATGGGAAACTGTACTAGAATGAGCTGATACAAATCTGCTTTATGTGTGAGTGGCCCCTCAAGATGGAAGTGTGAGATTGATCCCATTTGCCACTGCCTCGTGTGATCCAGAAAGTACAGATTCATGAGAGTTCAAAGCACTTCCAACAAATCAACAGTGATCTGTACTTTGCCCAACTATGAATGCAATCAGCCTTTACCATAAATAGCCACATGGTCCAGATACTCTACTCCTACAAATGCCAAAAAGTATTGACTACAGGAACTCACACAGTGATTTGAACACCAAAATACAAAACAGCATTATTACAACAGTCAAAAATTAGAAGCAACCCAACAACCACAGGAGTGTATAAACAAAATGTGGGCTACCAAACGATGAAATAGATTTCCGTACCAAACAAGAAGGAAATTCTGTCATGAACCTTGAATACATTATGCTAAGTGAAATCATTCAGCCAAAAAGAACAGGTATTCTAAGAATCTCCTCTCAGAAGGTGGTCAGAGGCTGATGGAGGGGAGGAAAGTTCAGTTCTTGTTTAATGGACACAGAATTCAGTGCAGGAAGAAGAAAACATTCTGGAAATGGGTGGTGGATGTGGTTGTACAACAGTGGGATATACTTAGTGCCACTGGATTGCGCAGTTAAATAAGGTTAAAGGGGAAATTTTTACATTATGAGTATTTTACCATCCTAAAGATGTCTCCAGTTATGTTCTAGCCAATGATGAAAATTTTTTCTCAGAAACATAAAGTGACAAGATTTTAAAACCATCAAATTGCCATTCTTCAACCATTACTGAATATTTTGGTAAACTTGTACAATGATTATTTGAAGACTGTATTCTACTGGTGTAAATCATTATTGCAGTCTCTGCAAAGATTGTGGAGACATTTGCAGTGTGGATCCATTTATGAACCATTCTAGGCTGCCATTGGAGACATTCAGCATTGCCTTGGACAGTTCCAATAAAACATTGAAAGGTATGTACATTTTGGTTCAAAAATATTCCAATATATGCATATGAGGAGTAGTCAAAAAGTGTAAAAAGTCACACTGTATACAACATGGATTTATACATGACTTGTTTCTTGAAGAAGAATGGCTTACAATTCTAAAACTGACTCTAGAGTTGAACAGACAGGGAGGTAGAAGGCAGCTGATGAGTGCCGGGCTGCTCACTTCTGGAAAGGGAAGATACAGACAGACAAGAAGGGGGGGTCTTGGGTGAACCCTGTGGTGCTGCATTGTGGAAAGAGACCTCCAGATGGATTCATACTTAGCTCCATAAACAGACCAGTGAATCACTACAGAAACCCTTTCATATGACGTGGCTAAGCTCACAGGACAAGAGCAAAGGTAAACACACAAAGCAATAGTAGGCACTGCACTACTGCAAGGGTGGCACACCAATCACTTTCAATCCTGTACGAAAGATAAATGACAATGTAGTAACTACAAACATTTGTTAAAGACACAGAATACAAAAATTGTGACATCTGTAGCACAGGGTGGATGAGGGAGAACCCAAAGTGCAGACTTAGTGTGACTGAAGTTGCTACTGTCAGCTGAAGTAGACAGTTATAACCAGATTCTGCAGGCTGCATGACCATCACAAAGAAAATACTCATAGATAAAACATGAAGGAGAGACATGAGTGAATCAAAGCGCGTGATGGCAAAGATACATCAGAAAGAAATACTCTAATAGAGGGAAATGGGGCTAAAAATTATAAAACAGAAAGCAGTGGCCGTTTTAACTCTTCTTCTATAACTAAGTAAATCATGAATGGATATAACTACCTAACCAAACAATCCAAGGGGATACCATGGTTAAAAGGCTGCCTACAAGAGTCTCATTTTAGACTTAAAGATGCACTTAAGAAAAAGGTGGGAGGATGGAAACACTGGATTGTATGCAAATGGACACCTGAAACGTGCAAGCATATGCATACGTATGGCAGGGAAACAGAAGCAGACACAGACACCAATGGAAGAGAAAAGGAGAGCCAGGAAATCATCTCACACATACACTGACAGTGAGTTTGACAAGAGTGCCCAGAACACACGGTATGGGAATAAGTCTCTTCTCCAAATTTTGCTGGAGAAGAGAATATTACACAAACAGAATAAAATTGGACCCTTATGCTATCAACAAAAGCAACTGGGGGCAGGCATCTGGTGTAGTGGTTAGGGTTCCAACTGGGATGCCAGCACTCTATATCAGACTGCATGGTTAGATGGCTTGCTCTGCTCCTGGTTACAGCTTCCTGATAATGTGCACCCTCGGATACAGTAGGTAAGGGCTCAAGTAACTGAGACTGGGCTATCCATGTTGGATACCTGGAAACAGTTCCTGTATGTTGGTTGTGGCCCAGTCTAGCAGTAGCTGTTGCAGACAATTACAGAGTGAGCCAGAAGAGAGATTTACATTCATTCATATTCTCTCTCTCTCTCTCTCTCACACACACACACACACACACATGTTAACTGATGATAGACAAATCTTGGGACAATGTATGAATTTGTTTTCTAAATGGGTACACCTTACTTATAATTCTCTGATGAACTTATTGATGTATTTGGTGTGGGAAAGTACAACTCTGTGCTACTCAAATTTTCACAGACTTTCTACACTGCCTTAGGGTAGCTCCAGGCTCATAATTTCCTGGATGAAGTGCTTTATATGAAAGGGAATATAGAATTAAAATCTGAATAATTCATGGAAAATTATCTAGCCTTGATAGTAACTCATACTCTGAAAGTTATGGAGACATAATATTCTTTTTATTAGAAAAACAAAAATGTAAAATTATAAGTGTGTTTAACATATGCGTTAAAAGTGGTATTTTTCAAAAGTTCATGGGAAATGCAATTCCAAGCTTATTTTGGTGCCAACAATATTAAAACCCATGCATAGCTTTTTACATGAAAATTATGGAAGAGTATTTATAGAACCCCAAGTGTCCAGTTGCAGAGCAAAGAAAAATCAAAGGAGACGGGCACCTGACACACTTTGCAGCTCGCAGGAAGACTGGGAAAAGGCTGAGAATGCAAAGCATCCCCTCAGGGAGGGATGAGAGCAGAGGAGCCTGCCTTCAGCATTCTGCCCACAGGACAGCAGTCACACAATGAGGCAGGAGGACTGTCAGAGTCACCAACATCCTTCTACATGGCAATAGAAGTCCTTGCCATAGTAATTATGTAAACAGTAAATGAAAGGCATAAAACTGTAAGCAGTAAGTGACATTATATATTTATGGATAAAATAATTACATAAGTAGATTAAGATGCCAAGAGTGGCTTTGCTGTGGCATAGCAGATAAGGCCGCTGCCTGCAGTACTGGCATCCCATATGGGTCCAGTTCAAGACCCGGCAGCTCCACTTCCAATCCAGCTCTCTGCAATGGCTTGGAAAAGCAGTACAAGATGGCCCAAATCCTTGGGCCCCTGCACCCACATGGGAGACCCAGAAGAAGCTCCTGGCTCCTGGATTCAGATCGGCACAGCTCCAGCCTTTGAGACCAACTGGGAAATGAAACAGAGGATGGAAGACCTCTCTCTGTCTCTCTATCTCCCCCCGTCTCTGTCTCCCTCTCATTACTCTCTGTGTAATACTGACTTTCAAATAAATATAAAGATATTTTTTAAAAATTGAGAAAGTCGTGGTATACAAAAAAATACACAAAACAAACCTCCCTCATTTCTTTACACTAAAAACAAACTATGTGAAAAGTCAAGGAATAAAATAATCTCCCTTAAAATTGTAGTAAATTAAGTGAAATGATTAGGAAGAAATTTAACCAGGGAAGGGAATGATGTATTCTCTAATAAGTATACTACACTAATGGAAGAAATTAACTCAGACACACAAAAATGAAATCCATTCCATGCTCATCGATTGGAAAATTTAATATTGCTAAAATGTGAATACTACCTAGGTGAATCAGATTCAATGCAATCCCTACAAAAATCTCAATCACAAATTCATACAGATAAAAAAAATCCTAAAAGAGATATATAGAAACCTAGATCTTGAGAAGACAATACCATCTTGCCAAAAAAAAAAAAAAAACAATAAAAACATTAGAAGTAATTTTACTTACAAACTTCAAAATATGGTATAAGGAGCACACACTGGGGGCAGTAGTTAAGATGCCACAATGCCACCTTCCATACTGGACTATGGGATCAAGTCCCAACTCTGTTTCCCATTCCAGCTTCTTACTAATGCATACTCTGGAATGGCTCAGTTATTTGTGTTCCTGCAACCCATGTTGGAAATTTGGATTGAGTTCCAAGATCCTGTATTTTATCTGGTTAGCCCCAATTTACACATTCAAGACTGAATCAGTCGATGGAACAGTGTTTTCTTTTTGTAATTTATTTTTTATTTAGTAAATATAAACTTTCAAAGTACAGTTAATGGATTACAATGGCTTCCCCCACTCACACCCCTCCCATCTCCTGCTCCCTCTCCCATTCCATTCACATCAAGATTCATTTTCAATTCTCTTTATATACAGAAGATCTATTCAGTATATATTAAGTAAAGATTTCATCAGTTTGCACCCACACAGAAACACAAAGTGTAAAATACTCTTTCAGTACTAGTTATAGCATTACTTCACTTTGGACAACACACTAAGGACAGATCCCACATGAGAAGTAAGTACACAGTGACTCCTGTTGTTGATTTAACAATTTGACACTCTAGTCATGAGTTGCCAAGGCTACGGAAGCCTTTTGAGTTCGCCGACTTCGATCTTATTCAGACAGGGTCATAGTCAAAGTGGAAGTTCTCTCCTCCCTTCAGAGAAAGGTACCTCCTTCTTTGAAGACCTGTTCTTTCCACTGGGATCTCACTAATGGAGATCTTTCATTTAGGTCTTCTTTTTTTTTTTTTTTTTTTTTTTGCCAGAGTGTCTTGGCTTTCCATGCCTAAAATACTCTCATGGGCTCTTCAGCCAGATCCGAATGCCTTAAGGGCTGATTCTGAGTCCAGAGTGCTATTTAGGACATCTGCCATTCTATGGGTCTGCTGTGTATCTCACTTCCCATGTTGGATCACTCTCTACCTTTTTGATTCTATCAGGTAGTATTAGCAGATACTAGACTTGTTTGTGTGATCCCTTTGACTCTTAGGCATATCAGTGTGATCAATTGTGAACAGAAATTGATCACTTGGACTAGTGAGATGGCATTGGTACATGCCACCTTGATGGGATTGTATTGGGATCCCCTGGCATGATTCTAACTCCACCACTTGGGGCAAGTCTGATTGAGCATGTCTCAAATTGTACATCACCTCCCTCTCTTATTCCCACTCTTATATTTACCAGCAATCACTTTTCAGTTAAAATTTAAACACCTAAGAATAATTGTGTGTTAATTACAGGTTCAACCAATAGTACTAGAACAAAACAAAGAGAAAAAACTAAAATGGATAAAGTATTACATTGTACATAAACACAACAGTGACTTGATCAGCCCTTGCCCTGACTGTTGATGAACAACTTAATATGTTATCCCTCTCAGTATTTTTTTTGTTTGTTCTACTTAATACTTTTGGATGAATACTGTAATCAATACACAATTATTCTTAAGTGCTCAAATTTAACTGAAAAGTGATTGCTGTTAAATATAAGAGTGGGAATAAGAGAGGGAAGAGATGTGCAATTCGGGACATGCTCAAGCTGACTTATCTCAAACGGTAGAGTTAGAAACATACCAGGGGATTCCAATTCAATCCCATCAAGGTGGCATATACCAATGCCATGTCACCAGTCCAAGTGATCAATTTCTGTTCACAATTGATCATAATGATAGGACTAAGAACCAAAGGGATCCCATAAGCAAGAATAGAGTCTGCAAATACTAGCTGATAGAATAAAAAAGGTAGAGAACGATCCAACATAGGAAGTGAGATACACAGCAGACCCATAGAATGGCAGATGTCTTAAGCAGCACTCTGGCCTCAGAATCAGCCCTTAAGGCTTGCAGATCTGGCTGAAAAGCCCATGAGAGTATTTTAGCCAAAGAACACCAAGACACTCTGGCAAAAAAAAATGACCTAAATGAAAGATCTCCATTAGTGAGATCCCAGTGGAAAGAACAGGTCTTCAAAGAAGGAGGTACCTTTCTCTGAAGGGAGGAGAGAACTTCCACTTTGACCATGGCCTTGTCTAAATATGATCAGAGTCGGTGAACTCAAAAGGCTTCCATAGCCTTGGCAACTCATGACAAGAGCCTAGGGTGATTACTGATGCCATAAACAAGAGTGTCAATTGGTTAAGTCAACAACAGGAGTCACTGTGCACTTACCCCTCATGTAGGATCTTTGTCCTTAGTGTGCTGTACATTGAGATTTAATGCTATAACTAGCACTGAAACAGTATTTTTCACTTTATGTTTCTGTGTGGGAGCAAACTGTTGAAATCTTTACTTAATGTATGCTAAACTGATCTTCTGTACATAAAGAGAATCAAAAATGTATCTTGATGTGAATGGAAGGGGAGAGGGAGTGGGAAAGGGGAGGCTTGCGGGTGGGAGGGATGTTATGGGCCGGGGGAAGCCAATGTAATCCATAAGCTGTACTTTGAATATTTATATTCATTAAATAAATGTTAAAAATAAAAAAAGAAATGAAATGGACACTATGAGAAAGAGTGACTTGATCGGATCCTTGTCCTGACTGTTGATGTACATCTTCATACTTTATGCATTTTAGGTTTTTTTGTTCTTGTTGTTCTACTTAATACTATTGGTTGAACTCTGTAATTAACACACAATTATTCTTAGGTGTTTAAATTTAACTGAAAAGTGATCTCTGTTAAATATATAAGTGGGAATAAGAGGGGGAAGAGATGTACAATTTGGGACATGCTCAAGCTGATTTGCCCCAAATGTGCCAGGGGATTCTAATTCAATCCCATCAAGATGGAATGTACCAGTGACATCTCACTAGTCAAAGTGATCAGTTTCAGTTCACAATTGATAACACTGATAGGCCTAAGAGTCAAAGGGATCACATAAACAATAATAATGTCTCCTAATACTAACTGATAGAATAAAAAAGGGAGAGAAGGATTCAACATGGGAAGTGGGATACACAGCAGACTCATAGAATGATAGATATCCTAAACAGCACTCTGGCCTCAGAATCAGCCCTTAAGGCATTCGGATCTGGCTGAAGAGCCCATGAGAGTATTTTAGCCACAGAACACCAAGACACTCTGGCAAAAAAAAAAAAGAGGACCCAAATGAAAGGTCTCTGCAAGTGAGATCCCAGTGGAAAGAATGGGCCATCAAGGAAGGATGTACATGTCTCTGAAGGGAGCAGTGAACCTCCACTTTGACTATGACATTGTCTAAATAATATCAAAGTTGGAGAACTCAAAAGGCTTCTGTAGCCTTGGCCACTCATGACAAGAGCCTAGGGAGATTCCTGATGCCATAAACAATAGTGTAAATTTGTTAAATCAACAATAGGAGTCACTGTGCACTTACTCCTCATGTAGAATCTCTGTCCTTAATATTTTGTACAATGTGAATTAATGCTATAACTAGTACTGAAACAGTATTTTACACTTTGTGTTTCAGTGTGGGTGCAAACTTTTGAAAGCTTTACTTAATATATACTAAATTGATCTTCTATATATAAAGATAATTGAAAATGAATCTCGATCTGAATGGAATGGGAGAGGGAGTGGGAGATGGGATGGCTGGGGGCGGGAGGTAATTTATGGGGGGGGGAAGCCATTGTAATCCATAAGCTGTACTTTGGAAATTTATATTTGCTAAATAAAAGTTAAAAAATTAAAAAAGAAAAAAAAACAGGACAAGAGCTGATCAAGTCACTGTTTCTCTAGTGTACATTTCACTACAACAGGTTTCCTCTTTGATACTCAGTTAGTTGTCGGCGATCAGGGAGAACATATGATATTTGTTCCATTGGGACTGGCTTAATTCACTCAGCATAATGTTTTACGGATTCCTCCATCTTGTTGCAAATGACTGGATTTCGTTGTTTTTGATTGCTGTATAGTATTCTATAGAGTACATGTCCCATAATTTCTTTATCCAGTCTACCGTTGATGGGCATTTGGGTTGGTTTCAGGTCTTAGCTATTGTGAATTGAGCTGCAATAAACATTAATGTGTAGACAGCTTGTTTGTTTTCCAATTTAATTTCCTTTGGGTAAATTCCAAGGAGTGGGATGGCTGGGTTGTAGGGTAGGGTTCTATTCAGGTTTCTGAGGAATCGCCAGACTGACTTCCATAGTGGCTTAACCAATTTGCATTCCCACCAACAGTGGGTTAGTGTCCCTTTTTCCCCACATCCTCTCCAGCATCTATTGTTGGTAGATTTCTGAATGTGAGCCATTCTAACTGGGGTGAGGTGGAACCTCATTGTGGTTTTGATTTGCATTTCCCTGATTGCTAGTGATCTTGAACATATTTTCATGTGTCTGTTGGCCATTTGGATTTCCTCTTTTGAAATATCTCTATTGAGGTCCTTGGCCCATCTCTTAAGTGGGTTGTTTGTTTTGATCTTGTGGAGTTTCCTGATTTCTTTGTAGATTCTGCTTATCAACCCTTTATCTGTTGCATAGTTTGCAAATATTTTTCCCATTCTCTCGGTTGCCTCTTCACTCTCCTGTCTGTATTTTTGCAGTACAGAAAGTTCTCAATTTGTTGCAATCCCAAATGTTAATTTTGGTTTTGACTGCCTGTGCTTCTGGGGTATTTTCCAAGAAGTCTATGCCCGTACCTATATCTTGCAGGATTTCCCCAATGCTAATAATTTGATGGTGTCAGGTCATAGATTTAAGTATTTAATCCATGTTGAGTGGATTTTTGTTTCAGGTGAAAGGTGGGGGCCTTGCTTCATGGTTCTGCACGTGGAAATCCAATTTTCCCAGCACCATTTATTGAATAGACTGTGCTTACTCCAGGGATTGGTTTTGGATCCTTGATCAAATATAAGTTGGCTGTAGATGTTTGGATTGATTTCTGGTGTTTCTATTCTGTTCCATTGGTCTATCCATCTGTTTCTTTACCAGTACCAAGCTGTTTTGTTAACAACTGCCCTGTAGTATGTTCTGAAATCTGGTATTGTGATGCCTCCGGCTTTGTTTTTGTTGTACGAGATTGCTTTAGCTATTCGAGGTCTACTGTGTCTCCATGTGAATTTCAACATCATTTTTTCCAGGTCTGAGAAGAATGTCTTCGGTATTATGGTTGGTATTGCATTGAATCTGTAAATTGCTTTTGGGAGAATGGACATTTTGATATTGATTCTTCCAATCCATGAGCATGGAAGATTTTTCCATTTTCTGGTATCGTCTTCTATTTCTTTCTTTAAGGTTTTGTAATTTTCATCGTAGAGATCCTTAACGTCCTTGGTTAAGTTTATTCCAAGGTATTTGATTGTTTTTGTAGCTATTGTGAATGGGATTGATCTTAGAAGTTTTTCCTCAGCCATGGCATTGCCTGTGTATACAAAGACTGTTGATTTTTGTGCATTGATTTTATATCCTGCTACTTTGCCAAACTCTTCTTTGAGTTCCAATAGTCTCTTAGTAGAGTTCTTTGGATACCCTAAATAAACAATCATATCATCTGCAAAGAGGGATAGTTTGAGTTCTTCCTTCCCAATTTGTATCCCTTTAATTTCTTTTTCTTGCCTAATAGCTCTGGCTAAAACTTCCAGAACTATATTGAATAGCACTGGTGAGACTGGGCATCCCAGTTCTGGTACCAGATCTCAGTGGAAATGCTTCCAAATTTTTCCCATTCAATAGGATGTTGGCCGTGGGTTTTTCATAATTTGCTTTGATTGCATTGAGGAATGTTCCTTCTATACCCAAGTTCCTTAGAGTTTTCATCATGAAAATCTGTTGTATTTTATCAAATGCTTTCTCTACATCTATTGAGATAATCATATCGTTTTTTTTTTCTGCAGTCTGTTAACGTGGTGTATCTCGTTGATTGTTTTGCGCACATTGAACCATCCCTGCATACCAGGGATAAATCCCACTTGGTCTGGGTGGATGATCTTTCTGTTGTGTTGTTGCATTCTATTGGCCAGAATTTTATTGAGGATTTTTGCGTCTATGTTCATCAGGGATATTGGTCTATAATTCTCTTTCAATGCTGCATATTTTTCTGGCTTAGGGATTAAGGTGATGATGGCTTCATAGAAAGAATTTGGGAGGATTCCCTCTTCTTCGATTGTTCTGAATAGTTTGAGAAGAATTGGAGTTAGTTCTTCTTTCAATGTCTGGTAGAATTCAGCAGTGAATCCATCTGGTCCTGGGCTTTTCTTTGTTGGGAGGGCCTTTATTACTGTTTCAATTTCTGTTTCAGTTATGGGTCTGTTTAGGTTTTCTATGTGTTCCTGGTTCAATTGAGGTAGGTTGCATGTGTCCAGGAATCTATCCGTTTCTTATAGGTTTCCTGTTTGCTGGCTTACAGGTCCTTGTAGTAATTTCTGATGCTTCTTTAAATTTCTGTGGTGTCTGTTGTTACATTTCCTTTTTCATCTCTGATTTTATTGATTTGGGTCTTTTCTCTTCTTTTTTTAGTTAGTTGGGCCGATGGGGTGTCAATTTTGTTTATTTTTTCAAAAAACCAGCTCCTCATTTGGCTGAATTTTTGTAATTTTTTTTGGAATCAATCCTGTGGATTTCTTCTGATTTTAATTATTTCGCTTCTACTCCTAGATTTGGGTCTGGTTTGCTTCAGTTTTTCTAGATCCTTGAGATGCATTGGAAGCTCATATTTGGTGCCTTTCCAATTTCTTGATGTAGGCACCTATTGATATAAACTTTCCTCTTAACACTGCTTTTTCTGTATCCCATAAGTTTTGGTATGTTGTGCTTTACTCTTGTTTACTTCCAGAAAAATTTTAATTTCTCTTTGAATTTCTTCTATGACCCATTGTTCATTCAGGAGCATGTTGTTCAATCTCCATGTGTTTGTGAATGCACCAGGGCTTCTTGAGTTTCTAATTTCCAACTTCATTCCACTGTTGTCTGAGAAGCTGCATGGTATGATTCTAATTCTTTTGAATTTGCTGAGACTTGCTTTATGGCCTAGTATGTGGTCAGTCCTAGAGTAGGTTCCATGTACTGCTGAGAAGAATTTAAATGCTTTATACGTAGGATGAAATGTTCTGTAGATATCTGTTAGATCCATTCAGACTATAGTGTCATTTAAATCTACTGTCTCCTTGTTGATCTTCTGGCCTGTTGATCTATTTCTGAGAGTTGAGTATTGAAGTCCCCCAGTACTTTTTACTGGACAGTCAGGCCATTAAATTTCAATGTGACTATTGATAAGTGATAACTTTGCCCTGCCATTTGCCAAATATATTTTCTAATATATGCTTTGAATTCCCTGTGATCTTTTGCTGTGAGGTTTCCTTCCTTTACTTTCTTTCATACTGATGACCGTGTTTCTGTGTTTCTGTGTGCAACACATCTTTAAGCATCTTTTGCAGGGCTGGACAAGTGGCGACAAAGTCTTTCATTTTCTGTTTGCTATGAAAGGTCTTTATTTCACCTTCATTCACAAATGAGACCTTAGCAGGATATAATATTCTGGGCTGGAATTTTTTCTCTCTTAGTACCTGGTCTATGTCTCGCCATTCCCTTCTACCTTATAGGGTTTCTGATGAGAAGTCTGCTGTGATTCTGATTGGAGATCCTCTGAGAGTAATCTGATGTTTCTCTCTTGCACATTTTAGGATCTTTTCTTTCTGTTTCACTGTGGTGAGTTTAATTACAACGTGTCATGGTGAGGATCTCTTTTGGTCATGTTTACTAGGGGTTCTATGAGCTTCCTGTACTAGGATGTCTCTGTCCTTCTCCAAACCTTGGAAATTTCTGCCATTATCTCACTAAAAAGGCTTTCTATTCCTTTCTCCCTCTCCATGCCTTCAGGAACTCCTAGAACCCGAATGTTGGTTTTTTTAATAGTATCCTGTAGATTCCTCATAATATTTTTTAGATTTCTAATTTCCTCTTCTTTTCTTTGGTTTGACTGTATCTTTTCCTGTTCTCTGTCTTCTATGTCCGATAGTCTCTCTTCTGCTTCACCCATTCTGTTTGTAAGGCTCTCTATTGTGTTTGTCATTTGATCTATTGACTTCTTCATTTCATTGTGATTTCTCGTCACTATCACAGTTTCATGTTCTACTAGTTGTTTCATTTCATTTTGATTCCTCCTTAATATTTCATTTTTGTGAGAAAGATTTTCTATCTTGTCCATTAAGGATTTCTGTAGTTCAAGAATTTGTTTTTGAGAACTTCTTAATGTTCTTATCAATTTTTTGAGATCCGCTTCTTGCATTTCTTCTATCTCATCATCTTCATAATCTTGAATTGGGGTGTCTTTTTCATTTGGGGGCGTCATAGTGTCTTCCTTGTTCTTATTACCTCGGTTTTTGCATTTCTTGTTTGGCATATTGGAGATATTCTTTGGTTTCTTCACTGTGGTGTTTTTTCTTGTTATACTATGACTCTAGATTAAGTGGACTGTTTGTTTTTGATAGAGCCTTAGAGGCTTGAGATGTGTGTGGCCTGAGAACTCTGGTTCCTCAGGGTTAATGGTGTGCCAAAGGTGACACTCCCAGGTTAGGCGTGGTAGATCTCTCTCTCTTTCTTTCTTTCTTTCTTTCTTTCTTTTTTGATTCAAAAGGGAAGTAATTCTGCACAGCTGAAAGGAATTGGAGGTAGTTAGCAGGCAAATGATATACCCACAGGAGCCAGAGATCAGAAGCTCTTTCCCAAGGACCACACAGGGAATCTGTCCTTCCCTCAGTGTGGGCTCAAATTCTCCTGCAGTCTCCCACTGGGTTGCCAAGGTTACTGAATTGTAGCATCTCTGGAGAGTACTCACATGAATTCCATGAGTTCTCTCCCCCACCGTCTCTTTTTTCACAGTCTCATTTCAGTGGCACCACACATTCACTAAGTCCTAATCTTCTGTTAATTCACTCCCCACCCAGAGTTAGGTTTTTATGCTAGGCTCAGGGCCGGTGCAGACCTGAGGTCACCCTGCTTATGACGTATGTCCAAGATGGCGCCTGCTCTTTGTCTTGCTCACCTTTGAGTGGTGAGCAGAGAGAGAGAAACTCGTGTCCATATTGGTCACTTTTTTTTTCTCTCTCTCTTCTAGTTAGCCTGGTGAACTTTTCCCCATAGGGTCATTCCCTCTAGTCTCCTCTCTCCACTTGCCTGCCGGTGTCTCAGGCTATTGAGGTTCGGCTCATGTCGCGTTCCAGCGCTGGTGTGTTGAGTCTGCCGCTGGTGTCCCGAACTGTGGGCTCCCACGCTCTCCACGCAGGTCCACTGTGAATCGCTAGTTCCAGAAGAGTTTCTTCTGCTGTTTCTTCCCCTACTCTTCCTTGAACTTGCAGTACCTCCACTTTTATTAAACTGTTTCTCTCCGGACTACCAGTGTGCTCCCTTCCTATTCCGCCATCTTGCCACCCACAGATCCAAGGAGCAGCACAGGGCAGGTGACAGGATGCCCAGCAGGAGCTGCAGAGGAGGTCAGGGACAGCTCACCCAATGGGGCTGCAAGTGGGAGAAGGCAGCGCTGGTTCCTCGGCCCAGCCCACGCTGCTCAGACTGAGCAGCTATGCCTGGACGTCGTGCCGCTGCCTCCATGTGTGGCTCTCGCTGGAGGTGCCGGCGGCTGCGGGTTGGAAGGACTGTGCCAGTGCCGGCTGCACCTTCCCCTGTCTTTCTTTCTCTTCATTCCTCTCTCCCTTCCTCTCTCCCTCCCTCTCTCTTTTCCTCTCTCCCTCCCTCCTCTCTCTCCTTCTCTCACTCTCTCCCTCCTTCCCCATCCCCATATCTCCTCATCTCCCTCCCCATCCCCCTCTCCTTCCACTTCACTCTCCATTTAAAATAAAATTTTAAGTGAAATTCATGTATTGTTTTGAAAAACCCTTCCAACAAGGAATTGATATTCAAAATATAACAGTAACTTAAAGACTCAACAACAAAATAATCCAATCCAGTTCAGAAATGGGAAAGGACCCAAACAGACAGTTCTCAAAAAAATATACAAATGGCCAACAAATATATGAAAAAATGCTCAACATCATGGGCCATCAGTGAAATGTGAATCAAAACCACAATGAGCTATCACCTCACCCATGTCAGAATGGCTAAAATTCAAAACACAAAGAATAACAAATGATGGCAAGGATGTGGAAAAGGGGAGAACACTTATACTTATACACTGTTGGTGGGAATATAAATTTGCCATCATGAAAAAAGATTGAGATATTGCTTAGAAAACTAGAAATGGACTTCTCTTATGATACAGCAATCCCACTTCTGGGTATATACCTGAGAGACCTAAACAGACTTACCAAGAGATTGCTGCACCACCATGTTAATAACAGCACTGGGTCACAATAGCCAAAATATGGAATGAACAAAGATGTCCATAATGAGATGAATGGTTAAAGAAAATCTGGAGGGTCTGGCACTGTGGCACAGTGGGTAAGCCACCTCCTGCAGCGTCAGCATCAAATGGATGCCTGTTTGAGTCCTGGCTGCTCCATTTCTCATCCAGCTCTCTGCTATGGGCTGGGAGAGCAGTAGAAGATGGCCCAAGTGCTGGGGCCCCTGCACCTACAGGAGAGACCCTGAAGAAGCTCCTGGTTTTGGAACAGCTTTACTGCAGTTCAATTCACAATAGCTGAGATATGGACTCGACACAGATGCCCATCAACTGATGACTGGATAAAGAAAATATGGTATATACACACTAAGGAATACTACTCAGCCATAAAAAATGACATACTCTCTTTGCAACAAAATGAATGTAACTGGAAAGCATCATGCTTCATGAAACAGGCCAGTCCTGAAAAGACATACAAATGAAACAGATATCTTATGATTTGATTATTGGTATTAGCTTGGTCTATACTCCTATGGACAGTGGTTTTTCTACTTTTTACTTATTGAATATTATGATCAGTGGTGTACTGAATCTATGTTTATAAATAAACTGAAATTAAGGTTTTGAAATGTAAAGAAATAAAGAAGGAAAGAAGGAGATTGAAGAAGAGAGGGGGAAATGAGTGAAGTACAGTAATCTTCTTAACTGATATCTATGAAATATATAAAATCTATTCTGTTTATATTATCAAAAATTCTTTTTTAAAAGGAAAAAAATCTCTCTTGAAAAGAAAAACACAGGGGCCTGTAGTGCAGAGGGTTAAATCCCCAATGCAAATTTCTGAAAGAAAGAAAAACAGTTGAAAGCATTACACTTCGCTTACTTCAAAATATGTTATAAGGAGCAAGCACTGGGGGCAGTGGTTGAGATGCCACAAAATGCCACATTCCATACTTGACTATTTGGGTTCACATCCCAACTCTGCTTCCACTGCCAGCTTCCTACTAATGCATACTCTGGAAGGCAGCAGGTAATGGCTCGCTCTCTCCCTCTCTCTCTCTCCCCTACCTACATTCCAGCCTCCATCTATCACTCACACACTCCCTTCTCCCTCCTCCTTTCCTGCCTCCCACTCTCTTCTTTGCTTCTCCCTTTAAAACTTAAAATAAAAATAAACTATTTTTGAAAAATCTATCTGACAAAAGATTAATATTCAGAATATATTGGCTGGCGCCGCAGCTCACTAGGCTAATCCTCTGCCTTGCGGCGCTGGCACACCGGGTTCTAGTCCCGGTTGCCCCTCTTCCAGGCCAGCTCTCTGCTGTGGCCCGGGAGTGCAGTGGAGGATGGCCCAAGTGCTTGGGCCCTGTACCCGCATGGGAGACCAGGAGAAGCACCTGGCTCCTGGCTTCAGATCAGCGCAGTGCGCCGGCCACAACATGCTGGCTGCAGCATCCGTTGTGGGGTGAACCAACAGAAAAGGAAAACTTTTCTCTCTGTCTCTCTCTCTCACTATCGCCTCTGCTTGTCAAAAAAAAAAAAAAAGAACAAGAAAGCCTCCCTTCAGGGTGAAATCCTGAGGTCAAAAATGAGAACTCAGCCAGGGCCCTGTAGGAACCCTGTCACACAGAAAGACTTGGGATAGCAGCATAAAGGCAGGAACAAAGTCACCTGAAAGTCATTGTTCTTGGTCTGGAGGATCCACAGTGCAGGGGAAACTGTGAACAGGAGGCTCAGCAGAGCTCATCTACATGGATGCTTCCACTGGCAATCCCAGCCACAGAAGAATTCAGGGACATCTCAAATAGCATCCCAGAGGCAGCTAGAGAAGTCATGGTAGGTCCCCCTAAGTGGAGGGCCTCAATGACTCTCACAACTCCCAGAGCACAGGTTGTGGCAAGGTGCTACCATTCTGACAAAGGGGTCACTGTCAGAATGATGCTGCCCCAGGAGGCAGAATCCCTGCACCCTCCCATCCCTGCGTCCACACAGGTGTTTCACCACACTAACAAAAAAAACTGTAGCATGAGGAATCCGTCTACACCAAGCAGGGCAACAACAACCTCAGCATGCCAACCCACGCAGCTTTGGTGCTGCAAGAAAGGAGTGAAGAACAGCCTAGGAATCTTGACTCCAGCACCTGAAAAGTATGGGACTTTCCCCTTCAGAGTCGGGGACCATCCCTCTACCACCCAAGATACTACCAGGACCCATGCACACTGGACTCCTGGCCAGGGCACTCGTACTTTGGCCCAGGCTGCCTCCCATTACATCATCAACTGCCACCATTACTCTTGTGACTTAAGCCTCCCAGAGGGAAGCTGGCAGACTGTGCAGCATCTGAGCTACTCTGGATCCCAGGAGTCCCCCATATTCCTGCCTCTGCAAATATCAATTACAGTGAGAAAAGGAATCAGGACACTATTGCATCCAATGTGAACTAAGCCAAAGCAGCCAACAAGTGGACACCTATGATACATCTTCCAAAAACACTTTCACCATGAAAGCCACACTTCACAAGTGATAGACGACTGATCCATTGATTGATCAGTCACCAGATGCATAAATACAATCACAGTGACACAAAGGTGTGAAAAAAGCAAGACCAAGTGAGAAATACAAAAGAACACAAGAATCCATAGCAAGGGACTCCAGTGACACAAGAATGCTTTAACAAAGTTTGCAGTGTAAATGAGATGAAGAATCATATGATAAGGAATTTATGACCATGATGGAAGGATACTCAGAGACAAGAGAACACAGGTTAATGAAATTGGGGAAACAATGCATGACATGAAGGAGATATTCAGCAAAAGACTTTGACAAAGAACCAAAGAAAAATTATGGAACTGAGAACCTCTTTAGTTCAAATTTAAAAAAAAAAATACCGGCTGGCGCCGCGGCTCACTAGGCTAATCCTCCGCCTAGCGGCGCCGGCACACCGGGTTCTAGTCCCGGTCGGGGCGCCGGATTCTGTCCCGGTTGCCCCTCTTCCAGGCCAGCTCTCTGCTGTGGCCAGGGAGTGCAGTGGAGGATGGCCCAGGTGCTTGGGCCCTGCACCCCATGGGAGACCAGGAAAAGCACGTGGCTCCTGGCTCCTGCCATCGGATCAGCGCGGTGCGCCGGCCGCAGCGCACCGGCCGCGGCGGCCATTGGAGGGTGAACCAACGGCAAAGGAAGACCTTTCTCTCTGTCTCTCTCTCTCACTGTCCACTCTGCCTGTCAAAAAAAAAAAAATACCGTTGAAAACTTCAACAGCAGACTAGATCAAGAGAAGATCAAGCTTGAAGATAGGTCTTTTCAAAATTTTACAAATTTTGGACCAAAAATGAAAAATAAATTGAGAAAAATATTCAAATACTTCTATAACTCTTGAAATGAAAAAACAACTAGAATTTTGGAAATTCCTAAAGGCAGAGAGGAATAAACGCACAGAAAACCTCTTCAGTGAAGTAACAACTGAAAACCTCTCTAATCTGGTAATGACTGCTATTGAATATAGTCCTGAAGTTTTAGCCAGAGATATTAGGCAAGAAAAAGAAACCAAAGGGATTCAAATCAGGAAACAGGAAGTCAGACTGTCCCTAGTTGCAGATGACATGATTCTATATTTAGAAGATTCAAGAGACTATTGCAACTCATAGAATATGAGTTTGGTAAAGAAGCAGGATATAAAATCAATACACAAAAATCAACAGCCTTTGTTTACACAGACAATGCCATGGTTGAGAACAAACTTGTAAGACCAATCACATTCATAATAGCTACCAAAAAAAATCAAATAACTTGGAATAAATTTAACCAAGGAGGTCAAAGATCTCTACAATGAGAATTATAAAACATTAAATAAGGAATCAGAAGAAGACACAAAGAAATGGAAAAAACTTCCATGTTTATGGATTGAAAGAATCAACATCACCAAAATGTCCATTCTTGCAAAAGCAATTTATAGATTCAATGCAATATCAATCAAAATACCAAAGACAGTCTTCTCAGAACTGGAAAAATGATGCTGAAACTCAATTGGAAACAAAGAAAACCTCGAATAGCTAAGGCAACTTAGACACAAAAGCAAAGCTGCAGGTATCACAATATCAGATTTCAAGACATACTACAAGGCAGATACAATAAAAAAAAGCCTGGTACTGGTACACAAACTGATGGATAGACCAATGGAACAGAATAGAAATGCCAGAAATCAATCCAAGCATCAAAAAACAACTTATATTCAACCAAGGAGGTAAAACCAATCCATGGAGCAAGGACTGTCTCTTCATCAAATGTTGCTGGGAAAACTGGATTTCCACATGCAGAAGTATGAAGCAAGACCCACACCTTACACATTGCACAAAAAATTTAAAATGGATAATAGACCTAAAGCTATAACCTGATAATATCAATTTATAAGAGAGCATTGGGGAAACCCTGCAATACACTGGCACAGGCAAAGCGTTCCTGGAAAAGACCCCAAAGGCATGGGCAATCAAAGCCAAAATTAACAAATGAACTCAGGAAGCCCATGAGGCATGACAGCATTTCAGGCATGGGAAGCCAAGATACTGTGGCTAAAAAAAATGTCCTAAGTGAAAGATCTCGGAGAGTGAGATCCCAGTGGAAAAAGGGGCCATAAAAGAAGGAGGGAATGGCAAGACATAGCCCAGGTACTAAGAGAGAAAAACTGCCAACCCAGAATATTATATCCTGCAAAGCTCTCATTTGTGAATGAAGTGAAATAAAGACATTTCACAGCAAACAGAAATTGGAAGAATTTGTTGCCACTCATCCAGCCCTGCAAAAGATGCTTAAAGATGTGTTACACACAGAAACACAGAAACACGGTCATCAATATGAAAGAAGGTAAAGGAAGAAAACCTCCCAGTAAAAGATCACACGAAGTTCAAGGCATATATTAGAAAATATCTCTGGGAAAATGGCAGGGCAAAGTTACTAATTATCAATAGTCACATTGAACGTTAATAGTCTCAACTCTCCAGTGAAAAGACACAGATTAGCTGATGGGGATAAGGAAAAAACCCATCTATTTGCTGCTTACAAGAAACACATCTTTCCAACAAAGACACATGCAGACTGAAAATGAAAGGCTGGAAAAATTATACCATGCCAACAGAAATGAAAAAAAAGCAGGCATAGCCATCCTAATATCAGACAAAATAAACTTTAACAGAAAGACTGTTAGGAGAGACAAAGAGAGGCACTATATAATGATTAACAGTTCAACTCAACAGGAAGATGTGACTATTATAAATGTATATGCACTTAATTACAGGGCACCAGCTTATTTAAAAGATTTGTTAAGGGACCAAAAGGGAGACTTAGACGCCAATACAATAGTACTGGGGGACTTCAATACTCCACTCTCAGAAATAGACAGCTCAACTGGACAGAAGATCAACAAGGAAACAGCAGATTTAAATGACACTATAGTCCAAATGGATCTAACAGAGATCTACAGAACTTTTCTTCCTGCATATAAAGCATTTACATTCTTCTCAGGAGTACATGGAACCTACTCTAGGATTGAACACATACTAGGCCATAAAGCAAGTGTCAGAAAATTCAAAAGAATTAGAATCATACCATGCAGCTTCTCAGACAACAGTGGAATGAAGTTGGAAATTGGAAACTCAGGAATCCCTAGAGCATATACAAACACATGGAGATTGAACAACATGCTCCTGAATGAACAATGGGTCATAGAAGAAATCAAAAGAGAAATCAAAAATTTTCTGGAAGTAAATGAGGATAACAGCACAACATATCAGAACTTATGGGATACAGCAAAAGCAGTGTTAAGAGGAAAGTTTATATCAATAGGTGCCTACATCAAGAAATTGGAAAGGCACCAAATAAATGAGCTTCCAATTCATCTCAAGGATCTAGAAAATCTGCAACAAACCAGACCCAAATCTAGGAGGAGAAGAGAAACAATTAAAATCAGAAAAGTCAACAAGATTGAATCCAAAAATACATTACAAAAAATCAGCCAAACGAGGAGCTGGTTTTTTGAAAAAATAAACAAAATTGACACCCCATTGGCCCAACTAACTAAAAAAATAAGAGAAAAGACCCAAGTCAATAAAATCAGAGATGAAAAAGGAAACATAACAACAGACACCACAGAAATAAAAAGAATCATCAGAAATTACTACAAGGACTGTATGCCAGCAAACAGGAAACCTATCAGAAATGGATAGATTCCTGGACACATGCATCTACCTAAAGTGAACCAGGAAGACATAGAAAACCTAAACAGACCCATAACTGAGACAGAAATTGAAACAGTAATAAAGGCCCTCCCAACAAAGAAAAGCCCAGGACCTGATGGATTCACTGCTGAATTCTACCAGACATTGAAAGAAGAACTAACTCCAATTCTTCTCAAACTATTCAGAACAATCAAAAAAGAGGGAATCCTCCCAAATTCTTTCTATGAAGCCATCATCACCTTAATCCCTAAGCCAGAAAAATATGCAGCATTGAAAGAGAACTACAGGCCAATATCCCTGATGAACATACACACAAAAATCCTCAATAAAATTCTGGCCAATAGAATGCAACAACACAAAAGAAAGATCATCCACCCAGACCAAGTGGGATTTATCCCTGGTATGCAAGGATGGTTCAATGTTTGAAAATCAATCAATGTGATACACCACATTAACAAACTGCAGAAGAAAAACCATATGATTATCTTAATAGATGCATTTGATAAAATACAAAGCATTCGATTCCAAGCATTCGATAAAATACAACACCCTTTCATGATGAAAACTCTAAGCAAATTGGGTATAGAAGGAACATTCCTCAATATAATCAAAGCAATTTATGAAAAACCCACGGCCAGCATCCTATTAAATGCGTTAAAGTTGGAAGCATTTCCACTGAGATCTGGTACCAGAACTGGGATGCCCAGTCTCACCAGTGCTATTCAATATAGTACTGGAAGTTTTAGCCATAGCCATTAGGCAAGAAAAAGAAATTAAAAGGATACAAATTTGGAAGGAAGAACTCAAACTATCCTTCTTTGCAGATGATATGATTCTTTATTTAGGGGACCCAAAGAACTCTACTAAGAGACTATTGGAACCCATAGAAGAGTTTGGCAAAGTAGCAGGGTATGAAATCAATGCACAAAAATCAACAGCCTTTGTATACACAGACAATGCCATGGCTGAGGAAAAACTTCTAAGATCAATCCCATTCACAATAGCTAGAAAAACAATCAAATACCTTGGAATAAACTTAACCAAGGACATTAAGGATCTCTACGATGAAAATTACAAAACCTTAAAGAAAGAAATAGAATAAGATACCAAAAAATGGAAAAATCTATGCTCATGGATTGGAAGAATCAATATCATCAAAATGTCCATTCTCCCAAAACACTTTATAGAGTCAATGTGATACCAATCAAAATGCCAAAGACATTCTGCTCAGATCTGGAAAAAATGATGCTGAAATTCATATGGAGACACAGGAGACCTTGAATAGCTAAAGCAATCTTGTACAACAAAAACAAAGCTGGAGGCATCACAATACCAGATTTCAGGACATACTACAGGGCAGTTGTAATCAAAACAGCATGGTACTGTTAAAGAACCAGATGGATAGACCAATGGAACAGAATAGAAACACCAGAAATCAATCCAAACATCTACAGCCAACTTATATTTGATCAAGGATCCAAAACCAATCCCTGGAGTAAGCACAATCTATTCAATAAATGCTACTAGTAAAACTCGATTTCCATGTGTAGAAGCATGAAGCAAGACCCCTACCGTTCACCTTACACAAAAATCCACTCAACATGGATTAAATACTTAAATCTATGACCTGACACCATCAAATTATTAGAGAGCATTGGAGAAACCCTGCAAGATAAAGGTACTGGCAAAGACTTCCTAGAAAAGACCCTGGAGGCAGAGGCAGTCAAAGCCAAAATTAACATTTGGGATTGCATCAAATTGAGAAGTTTATGTATAGCAAACAAACAGTCAGGAATGTGAAGAGGCAACCAACAGAATGGGAAAAAATATTTGCAAACTATGCAACAGATAAAGGATTAATAACCAGAATATACAAAGAGATCAAGAAACTCCACAACATCAAAACAAACAACCCACTAAGATGGGCCAAGGACCTCAATAGACATTTTTCAAAAGAGGAAATCCATGGCCAACAGGCACATGAAAAAATGTTCAGGATCACTAGCAATCAGGGAAATGCAAATCAAAACCACAATGAGGTTCCACCTCACTCCAGTTAGAATGGCTCACATTCAGAAATCTACCAACAACAGATGCTGGTGAGGATGCAATGCAAATGGGACCCTAACCCACTGTTGGTGGGAATGCAAATTGGTTAAGCCACTATGGAAGTCAGCCTGGAGATTCCTCAGAAACCTGAACATAACCCTACCCTACAACCCAGCCATACCACTCCTTGGAATTTATCCAAAGGAAATTAAATTGGCAAACAAAAAAGCTGTCTGCACCTTAATGTTTATTGCAGCTCAATTCACAATAGCTAAGACCTGGAATCAACTCAAATGCCTATCAACAGTAGACTGAATAAAGAAATTATGGGAAATGCACTCTATAGATTACGATACATCAGTGAAAAATAATGAAATATGGTCATTTGCAACAAAATGGAGGAATCTGGAAACCATCATGTGGAGTGAAATAAGCCAGTCCCAGTGGGACACATATCATATGTTCTCCTTGACTTGTGACAACTAACGAAGCACAAAAAAGGAAACCTGTTGAAATGAAATGGACACTATGAGAAACAGTGACTTGATCGGCCCTTGTTCTTACTGTTTATGTACAATTTAATACTTCATCCCTTTTAGTATTTTTTTGTTCTAGTACAATTGGTTGAACTCTGTAATTAACACACAATTATTCTTAGGTGTTTAAATTTTAACTGAAAAGTGATCCCTGTTAAATATAAGAGTGGCAATAAGAGAGGGAGGTAATGTACAATTTGGAACATGTTCAATCAGACTTGCCCCAAATGGTAGAGTCAGAAATGTGCCAGGGGATTCCAATTCAATCCCATCAAGGTGGCATGTACCAATGCCATCTCAGTTTTCCAAGTGATCATTTTCAGTTCACAATTGATCACACTGATAGCACTAAGAGTCAAAGGGATCACACAAACAAGAGTAGTGTCTGCTAATACTAACTGATAGAATTAAAAAGGGAGAGAACAATATAACATGGGAAGTGGGATACACAGCAGACTCATAGAATGACAGATATCCTAAATATTACTCTGGCCTCAGAATCAGACCTTAAGGCATTCGGATATGGCTGAAGAGCCCATGAGAGAATTTTAGGCATGGAAAGCCAAGACACTCTGGAAAAAAAAAACTAAATGAAAGGTCTCTGCAAGTGAGATCCCAGTGGAAAGAATGGGCCATCAAAGAAGGAGGTACCTTTCTATGAAGGTAGGAGAGAACTTCCACTTTGATGATGACCTTGTCTAAATAAGATCAGAGTCCGCTAACTCAAAAGGCTTCCATACCCTTGGCAACTCATGACAAGAGCCTAGGGAGATTACTGACACCATAAACAAGAATGTCAATTTGTTAACTTAACAACAGGAGTCACTGTGCATTTAATCCCCATGTAGGATCTCTGTCCTTAATATGTTATTCAGTGTGAATTAATGCTATAACTATTACTCAAACAGTATTTTAACTTTATGTTCTGTGGGTGCAAACTATTGAAATCTTTACTTAGATCATTCTGGGGGTGGAGCCAAGATGGCGGAATAGTGAGGGTGCGCACCGATAGCCCGGGAAAATTTAGTTTAATAAAAGCGGAGTTACGGTAGCCTCAGAAAAAGGATCAGGAAAAATTTGCAGAGGAAACTCCTCTGGAGCTATTCGCTGTGACTCAAAGGACCTACTGGGAGAGCAGGGTCGCCCACCATGCGGAAGCTGAACCGCGGGAGCCGCAGAGTCTGAGTGCCAGTGCAGGAAAGGGAGTCTATGTGACAAAGACACCAGCGGGGAGAGGAGAGACGCCCAGGGCTCCGAGTCCACACATCGGCGCTGGAAGGAGAGGTGAGCTCAGTAACCGGAGACATTGGTGGGGAAATGGCGGACAGAATTTTAGAGGGAAGCGGGCATTGAAGCGGGAAAGTTCAACAGACTGACCACAGGAGAGAAGGAAAAAATAATAAATAAATAAATAAATAAATAAATAAATAAATAAAAAGGTGGGGGCATACTGGTACAGACAAGTTCCACTCTCTGCCAACCTTGCAAAGGCCAGCAAGAGACAAAGAGCTGGGATATACATAATAAAAGGGGAGAGTTAAGGCTACAATCCAGTAGCCAAGGCAACCCAGTGGGAGTCCACAGGAGAAACCCAGCCTGCACAGACACTTTGGGTAGAAGCCAGCTGAAGCTAAATACCATCCATTCTGCTCAGCCTTGCAGTATTACTTACCTCCCGAACAAAAAATAAAATAAATGAATAAATAAATAAATAGAGATTTACCACGCATAACCTGAGGGTGTCACCTTTGCACACCTGTAACCCTGAAGAACCAAGCAGAGCTCTCAGGCCACACCCATCTCAAGCCTCCAAGGCTCCTCCAACAGCAGGCAGTCCACTTAACACAGACATAGTATAAAAAAAAAAAAACCTCACAGTGAGGGAAACAGAATTAACCATGCCAAGCAATAAACACAGAAATCGAGGGAACAAGATCAACGATGACATTATGATGCCTCCAAATAAACAAAACACCCCAAGCCAAGATTATGAAGATGATGAGATAGAAGAAATGCAAGATACAGATTTCAAAAAATTTATGATAAGAACATTTAGAAGTTTTCAAAAGCAAATCCTTGAACTACAGAAATCCTTATTGGACAGGATTGAAAATCTCTCTCGTGAAAATGAAATTTTAAGGAAGAATCAAAATGAAATGCAGAAAGTAGTAGAACAGGAAAGTGTGATAGTGAAGAGAAATCAAAATGAAGAGGTCAATAGATCAAATGACAAACACATTAGAGAGCCTTAAAAACAGAATGGGTGTAGCAGAAGAGAGAATATCAGACTTAGAAGACAGAGAACAGGAAAGGATACAGTCAAACCAAAGAAAAGAAGAGGAAATTAGAAATCTAAAAAATATTGTTGGGAATCTACAGGATACTATTAAAAAAACCAACATTCAGGTTCTAGGAGTTCCTGAAGGCATGGAGAGAGAGAAAGGATTAGAAGGCCTTTTTAGTGAGATACTAGCAGAGAACTTTCAGGGTTTGGAGAAGGACAGAGACATCCTAGTACAGGAAGCTCATAGAACCCCCAGTAAACATGACCAAAAGAGATCCTCACCACGACACGTTGTAATTAAACTCACCACAGTGAAACAGAAAGAAAAGATCCTAAAATGTGCAAGAGAGAAACGTCAGATTACTCTCAGAGGATCTCCAATCAGACTCACAGCAGACTTCTCATCAGAAACACTACAGGCTAGGAGGGAATGGCGAGACATAGCACAGGTGCTAAGAGAGAAAAATTGCCAGCCCAGAATATTATATCCTGCTAGGCTCTCACTTGTGAATGAAGGTGAAATAAAGACCTTTCATAGCAAACAGAAATTGAAAGACTTTGTGGCCACTCGTCCGGCCCTGCAAAAGATACTTAAAGATGTGCTACACTCAGAAACACAGAAACACGGCCATCAATACGAAAGAAGGGAAAGGAAGAACACCTACCAGTAAAAGAGCATGGGAAGCTCAAAGCATATACTAGAAAATTTCTCCGGGAAAATGGCAGGGCAAAGTCACTATGTATCAATCGTCACATTAAATGTGAATGGCCTGAACTGTTGAGTTAAAAGACACAGACTGGCTGACTGGCTTAAGGAACAACACCCAACTATTTGTTGCCTACAAGAAACACATCTCTCTAACAAAGAGGCATGCAGACTGAAAGTGAAAGGTTGGAAAAAGATATTCCATACCAACAAAAACCAAAAAAGAGCAGGTGTAGCCATATTAATATCAGACAAAATAAACTTTAATACAAAAACTGTTAAGAGAGACAAAGAGGGGCACTATATAATGATTAAGGGTTCAATTCAACAGGAAGATGTAACTATTATAAATGTATATGCACCTAATTACAGGGCACCGGTCTATTTAAAAGATATGTTAAGGGACTTAAAGGGAGACTTAGATTCCAATACAATAGTATTGGGGGACTTCAATACTCCACTCTCAGAAATAGACAGCTCAACTGGACAGAAGATCAACAAGGAAACAGCAGATTTAATTGACACTATTGCCCAAATGGATCTAACAGATATCTACAGAACTTTCAAACCTACATCTACAAACTTCACATTCTTCTCAGAAGTGCATGGAACCTTCTCTAGGATTGATCACATACTAGGCCATAAAGCAAGTCTCAGCAAATTCAAAAGAATTAGAATCATACCATGCAGCTTCTCAGACAACAGTGGAATGAAGCTGGAAATGAGCAACTCAGGAAACCCCAGAGCATGCAAACACATGGAGACTGAACAGCATGCTCCTGAATGAACAGTGGGTCATTCAAGAAATCAAAAGAGAAATCAGAAACTTTCTGGAAGTAAATGAAGACAACAACACAACATATCAAAACTTATGGGATACGGCAAAAGCAGTATTGAGGCAAGTTTATAGCAATAGGGGCCTACATCAAGAAATTGGAAAGGCACCAAATAAATGAGCTTTCAGCGCATCTCAAGGACTTAGAAAATTTGCAGCAAACCAGACCCAAAGCTAGTAGGAGAAGAGAAATAATTAAAATCAGAGAAGAAATCAATAGGATTGAATCCAAAAAAAAAAAACATTACAAAAAACCAGCAAGCGAAGAGCTGGTTTTTTGAAAAAATAAACAAAATTGACACCCCATTGGCCCAACTAACTAAAAAAAGAAGAGAAAAGACCCAAATCAATAAAATCAGAGATGCAAAAGGAAACATAACAACAGACACCACAGAAATAAAAAGAATCATCAGAAATTACCACAAGGACTTGTATGCCAGCAAACAGGGAAACCTATCAGAAATGGATAGATTCCTGGACACATGCATCTACCTAAAGTGAACCATGAACACATAGAAAACCTAAATAGACCCATAACTGAAATAGAAATTGAAACTGTAATAAAGGCCCTCCCAACAAAGAAAAGCCCAGGACCAGATGGATTCACTGCTGAATTCTACCAGACATTTAAAGAACTAATCCCATTTCTTCTCAAACTATTCAGAACAATCGAAAAAGAGGGAATCCTCCCAAATTCTTTCTATGAAACCAGCATCACCTTAATTCCTAAGCCAGAGAAAGAAGCAGCACTGAAAGAAAATTATAGACCAATATCCCTGATGAACATAGACGCAAAAATCCTCAATAAAATTCTGGCCAATAGAATACAACAACACATCAGGAAAATCATCCACCCAGACCAAGTGGGATTTATCCCTGGTATGCAGGGATGGTTCAACATTCGCAAATCAATCAATGTGATTCACCACATTAAGAGACTGCAGAAGAAAAACCATATGATTATCTCAATAGATGCCGAGAAAGCATTCGATAAGATTCAACACCCTTTCATGATGAAAACTCTAAGCAAATTGGGTATAGATGGAACATTCCTCAATATAATCAAAGCAATTTATGAAAAACCCACAGCCAGAATCCTATTGAATGGGGAAAAGTTGGAAGCATTTCCACTGAGATCTGGAACCAGACCAGGATGCCCACTCTCACCACTTCTATTTAACATAGTTCTGGAAGTTTTAGCCAGAGCCATCAGACAAGAAAAAGAAATTAAAGGGATACAAATTGAGAAGGAAGAAGTCAAACTATCCCTCTTTGGAGACGATATGATACTGTACTTAGAGGATCCAAAGAACTCTACTAAGAGACTATTGGAACTCATAGAGGAGTTTGGCAAAGTAGCAGGGTATAAAATCAATGCACAAAAATCAACAGCCTTTGTATACACAGGCAATGCCATGGCTGAGAAAGAACTTCTAAGATCAATCCCATTCACAATAGCTAGAAAAACAATCAAATACCTTGGAAGAAACTTAACCAAGGACGTTAAAGATCTCTACGATGAGAATTACAAAATCTTAAAGAAAGAAATACAAGAGGATACCAAGAAATGGAAAAATCTTCCATGCTCATGGATTGGAAGAATCAACATCATCAAAATGTCCATTCTCCCAAAAGCAATTTATACATTCAATGCAATACCAATCAAGATACCAAAGACATTCTTCTCAGATCTAGAAAAAATGATGCTGAAATTCATATGGAGGCACAAGAGACCTCCAATAGCTAAAGCAATCTTGTACAACAAAAACAAAGCCAGAGGCATCACAATACCAGATTTCAGGACATACTACAGGGCAGTTGTAATCAAAACAGCATGGTACTGGTAAAGAAACAGATGGATAGACCCATGGAACAGAATTGAAACACCAGAAATCAACCCAAACATCTACAGCCAACTTATATTTGATCAAGGATCTAAAACCAATTCCTGGAGCAAGAACAGTCTATTCAATAAATGGTGCTGGGAAAACTGGATTTCCACGTGCAGAACCATGAAGCAAGACCCCTACCTTACACCTTACACAAAAATCCACTCAACGTGGATTAAAGACCTAAATCTATGACCTGACACCATCAAGTTATTAGATAACATTGGAGAAACCCTTCAAGATTTGGCACAGGCAACGAATTTCTGGAAAAGACCCGGGAGGCACAGGCAGTCAAAGCCAAAATCAACTATTGGGATTGCATCAAATTGAGAAGTTTCTGTACTGCAAAAGAAACAGTCAGGAGAGTGAAGAGACAACCGACAGAATGGGAAAAAATATTTGCAAACTATGCAACAGATAAAGGGTTAATAACCAGAATCTACAAAGAGATCAAGAAACTCCACAAAAACAAAACCAACAACCCACTTAAGAGATGGGCCAAGGACCTCAATAGACATTTTTCAAAAGAGGAAATCCAAATGACCAACAGGCACATGAAAAAATGTTCAAGGTCACTAGCAATCAGGGAAATGCAAATCAAAACGACAATGAGGTTTCACCTCACCCCGGTTAGAATGGCTCACATACAAAAATCTACCAACAACAGACGGTGGTGAGGATGTGGGGAAAAAGGGACACTAACCCACTGTGGGTGGGAATGCAAACTGGTCAAGCCACTATGGAAGTCAGTCTGGAGATTCCTCAGAAACCTGAATAGAACCCTACCATTCGACCCAGCCATCCCACTCCTTGGGATTTACCCAAAGGAATTTAAATTGCCATACAAAAAATCGGTCTGCACCCTAATGTTTATTTCAGCACAATTCACAATAGCTAAGACCTGGAACCAACCTAAATGCCCATCAACGGTAGACTGGATAAAAAAATTATGGGATATGTACCCTTTAGAATACTATACCGCAGTAAGAAACAACGAAATCCAGTCATTTGCAACAAAATGGAGGAATCTGGAACACATCATGCTGAGTGAAGTAAGCCAGTCCCAAAGGGACAAATACCATATGTTCTCCCTGATTGGTGACAACTGACTGAACACCAAAAAGGAAACCTGTTGAAGTGAAATGGACACTATGAGAAACGGTGACTTGATCAGCATAGCCCTGACTGTTAAGGAACAAATTAATACATTATCCCTCTTAGTAGTTTTTTTTTTTGTCTGCTCTGCTTAATATGACTGGTTTAATTCTGTAATTAATACACAGTTATTCTTTAGTGTTGAAATTTAACTGAAATGTGATCCCTGTTAAACATAAGAGTGGCAATAAGAGAGGGAAGAGATGTACAATTTGGGATATGATCAGGCTGACTTGCCCCAAATGGTAGAGTTAGAAACATACCAGGGGACTCCAATTCAATCCCATCAAGGTGGCATGTACCAATGCCATCTCACCAGTCCAAGTGATCAATTTCAGTTCACAATTGATTATAATGAAAGGACTAAGAGTCAAAGGGAGCACATAAACAAGTCTAGTACCTGCTAATACTAACCGATAGAATAAATAAAGGGGAGAGTGATCCAACATGGGAAGCGAGATACTCAGCAGACCCATAGAATGGCGAATGTCCTAAACAGCACTCTGGCCTCAGAATCAGCCCTAAAGACATTCGGATCTGGCTGAAAAGCCCATGAGATTATTTCGGGCATGGAAAGCCAAGACACTCAGGCAAAAAAAAAAAAAAAAAAAAACTAAATGAAAGGTCTCTGTGAGTGAGATCCCAGTGGAAAGAATAGGCCTTCAAAGAAGGAGGTACCTTTCTCTGAAGGGAGGAGAGAACCTCCACTTTGACTATGACCTTGTCTAAACAAGATAAGAGTCGGAGAACTCAGAGGGCTTCCATAGCCTTGGAAACTCATGACTGGAGCATAGGGAGATTACTGATGCCAAAGACAGGAGTGTCAAGTGGTAAAGTCAACAACAGGAGTCATTGTGTACTTACTCCTCATGTAGGATTTCTGTCCTTAGCGTGCTGTACATTGAGACTTAATGCTATACCGAGTACTCAAACAGCATATTTCACTCTGTGTTTCTATGGGGGTGCAAACTGTTGAAATCTTTGCTAATGTATACTAAACTGATCTTCTGTAAAAAAAAAAAAAACGAAGAAGAAGTAATTATCAATTCCCAACTTGACTCTCACTGGGATTAAACATGACAATAGGTCTGATCTGATTTCATCATCATTTAAAAAATCATCTATTATTTTTCACTTTATGTTTCTGTGTGGGAGCAAACTGTTGAAATCTTTACCTAATGTATGCTAAACTGATCTTCTGTAGATAAAGAGAATCGAAAATGAATCTTGATGTGAATGGAAGGGGAGAGGGAGTGGGAGAGGGGAGGGTTGCGGGTGGGAGGGACGTTATGGGGGGGAAGCCATTGTAATCCATAAGCTGTACTTTGGAAATTTATATTCATTAAATAAAAGTTAAAAAAAAGAAATCTTTACTTAATATATACTAAATTGATCTTCTGTATATAAAGATAATTGAAAATGATCTTGATGTGAATGGAATGGGAGAGGGAGCAGGAGATGGGAAGGTTGCAGGTTGGGGGGAAGTTGGGGGGAGGGGAGAAAGCCACTGTAATCCATAAGCCATACTTAGGAAATTTATATTTACTCTAAAAAAGTTTAAAACAATTTTTAATGGGTAATTGGACTTTCAAATGGTAGAAGGATGAGGAGGTAAGGTGGAAGTGGTGGTGCAGGGGCAGATATGGTGGGAAGAATTTCTATATTTTTAAAGTTGTACTTATGACATTTTTATTCATTAAATAAAAGGTTTCCTTGGAAAAAATAATGATAGACTGCAGAGGTATAGAAACCAAAAAAAGAATGGCACTGGCATAAAAATAGACATAGAACAATGGAACAAAATAGCTCCTCAGAAATGAATCCATGTTTCTTTTTCTTTTTTTTTTTACAGGCAGAGTTAGACAGTGAGAGAGAGAGAGAGAGACAGAGAGAGAGGTCTACCTGCTGTTGGTTCACCCCACAAATGGCCGCTACCACTGACACACTGTGCCAATCGGAAGCCAAGAGCCAGGAGCTTCCTCCTGGTCTCCCATGCGGGTTCAGGGACCCAAGAACTTCGGCCATCCTCCACAGCACTCCCAGGCCACAGCAGAGAGCTGGACTGGAAGAGGAGCAACTGGGACAGAACCCAGGGTGCCAGCGCTGCAGGCAGAGGATTAGCCTAGTGAGCAGATGTGCCAGCCCATGAATCCATGTTTCCACAGCAATTGGTTCTTGACAATGATACCACAAACACTATAAAAAGGACATGTTGTCAGTAGATGGGACTAAGACAACTCAGACAAATTCTTTCACACATCAAAGCCAGGCCCAAGTGGGTAGAGCTTAGTGCACCAGGGCTCTCCTATCTGCCCCATCACCATCCAGAAGTCAGCAGGACTTTCAGGGGTGGGGCTAAGTATTTCCAATGGCAAAGCACAGACACATAGCAGCTCATAGCAGTGGGAAATCCCGCCACAAGCACCAAGATACATATTAAAGATAAAAGGAATTGGAAATGCTGAAAAACAATGGGAATATTTTTAATAAGGCCAAGGAAGATAGTATTAGCCCCAGAATGGAACATTACATCAGCTCTTCAATAATGGAAGCAGAAGAACAAGGGATTGAAGCTATGCCAGAAACAGAATTCAGAAAATTAATCATCAGATTACTTAGAAGCAATTGGGAACACATTCATGATCTAAATGAAAGGTTCCCAAGAAATTGAGATATTGAAGAGAAATCAGAACAAAATTCTAGATATGAAGAATTCAATACATCAAATAGAAAATACAATGGATAGTCTAAAAAATATAAGAAATGAGACAGAAGAAGAATATCAGACCTAGAAGACAAATTTCTGGAAAAAACAGTCAGAACAAACACAATAAGAAGAAATCAGGAAATTGAAAAACATGGTTGGAGATCTGAAAGATCCTATCAAACGATACAGCATATTGATCCTAGGAATTCCAGAAGGCATCAAAACAGAAAAGGATTAGAATGCCTTCTTAATGAAATAAGAGCAAGAATTCCCCCATCTGGAGAAACCAATACAAGTTAATTAATTATGCAGTATTCCCAATAGACAGGACCAGAAATGATTCTCACCAAGACACACAGTGGCAAAACTCCCCTCAGTAACACATAAAGAAAAGATCCTAAAATGTGCACAAGAGAAACGCCAAATCACATTCAGAGAAAACTCGATTAAACTCATCCAAGACGTCACATCACAAACCCTACAGGCAAGGAGAGAATGGAGAGACATACTCCAAATCCTAAGAGATAAAAACCATCTACCCAGATTACTGTACCCTGCAAAACTCTCATTTAAGAATGAAGGAGAAATAAGCATCTTCCACAGCAAAGAAAAATTGAAAGTATTTGTAAAAACTCACCCAGCCCTAGCTAACATGTTCAAACATGTGATATACACAAACACAGAGACAGGAATATCATTGGAAAAGTAGATAATCACCCAGCAGAACAAATGAAATCCAAAGTACATAAACAGAACTATTTACAGAAACATGGCGGGGCAAAGGTGGTAATTAACAGTACTAACACAAAATGTAAATGGTCTTGACTCCCCAGTTAAAAGACACAGACTTGATCAGCCCTTGTCCAGCTGATGTACAATGTAATACTTTATCCCTTTTAGTATTTTTTTTGTTCTAGTACAATTGGCTGAACTCTGTAATTAACACACAATTATTCTTAGGTGTTTAAATTTTAACTGAAAAGTGATCCCTGTTAAATATAAGAGTGGCAATAAGAGAGGGAGGAGATGTACAGTTTGGAACATGCTCAATCAGACTTGCCCCAAATGGTGGAGTTACAAATGTGCCAGGGGATTCCAATTCAATCCCATCAAGGTGGCATGTACCAATGCCATCTCAATATTCCAAGTGGTCAATTTCTGTTCACAATTTATCACACTGTTAGGCCTAAGAGTCAAAGGGATCACACAAACAAGACTAGTGTCTGCTAATTCTAACTGAGAGAATCAAAAAGGGAGAGAATGATCCAACCTGGGAAGAGGGATACAAAGCAGACTCATAGAATGGCAGATGTCCTAAATAGCACTCTGGACTCAGAATCAGCCCCTAAGGCATTCAGATATGGCTGAAGAGCCCATGAGAGTATTTTAGGCATGGAAAGCCAAGACACTCTGGCAAAAAAAAAAAAAAAGAAGAAGAAGAAGAAGAAGAAGACCTAAATGAAAGACCTCACCGAGGGAGATCCCAGTGGAAAGAATGGGCCATCAAAGAAGGAGGTACCTTTCTCTGAAGGGAGGAGAGACCTTCCACTTTGACTACGACCCTGTCTGAATAAGATCGAAGTCGGCGAACTCAAAAGGCTTCCATAGCCTCGGCAACTCATGACTAGAGCCTAGGGAGATTACTGACGCCATAAACAAGAGTGTCAAATTGTTAACAACAGGAGTCACTGTGTACTTACTTCTCATGTGGGATCTGTCCTTTGTGTGTTGTCCAATGTGAAGTAATGCTATAACTAGTACTGAAACAGTATTTTACACTTTTTGTTTCTGTGTGGGTGCAAACTGATAAAATCTTTACTTAATATATACTGAATAGATCTTCTGTATATAAAGAGAATTGAAAATGAATCTTGATGTGAATGGAATGGGAAGGGAGCGGGAGATGGGAGGGGTGTGAGTGGGAGGGAAATTATGAGGGGGGAAGCCATTGTAATCCATAAACTGTACTTTGGAAATATATTTACTAAATAAAAAATTAAATTAAAAAAAGACACAGACAGACTGAATGATTAAAAAAGAAAATCCATCTATTGGCAGCCACAAGAAACACATCTTGCCAAAAAATATACTCACAGATGCAATGTGAAAGGATGGAATAAGAAAATCCATGCCAACAGATACCAAAAAAGAGCTGGTGTGGCCATCCTACAATCATACACAATAGACTAACTCAAAAACCATCAAGAGAGGCTGGCACTGTGGCTCACTAGGCTAATCATCCACCTGCGTAACCAGCACTCCAGGTTCCTGTCCCTGTCGGGGGGCCAGTTCTGCCCGGTTGCTCCTCTTCCAGTCCAACTCTCTGCTATGGCCCGGGAGTGCAGTGGAGGATGGCCCAAGTGGTTGGACCCTGCACCGACATGGGAGACCATGAGAAGCACCTGGCTCCTGGCTTCAGATCAGCCCAGCGCATCAGGCGCAATGTGCTGGCCATAGGAGCCACTTGGGGGATGAACCAACAGAAAAAAGAAGACCTTTCTCTCTGTCTCTCTCTCTCTCACTGTCTAACTCCGCCTGTCAAAAAAAAAAAAAAAAAAAAAAAAAAAAAAACAATACCAGACTTCAAGACATGCTACAAAAAGGTATAATCAAAACATCCTTGTACTGGTACAAAAACAGACAGATAGACCAATGGAACAGAATAGAAACACCAGGAATCAGACTAATGAACTACAGCCAACTTATATTCGACCAAGGAGCTAAAACAATTCCCTGGAGCAAGGACAGTCTCTTCAGCAAGTCGTGCTGGGAAAACTGGATTTCCACATGCAGAAATATGAAGTAAGACCCCTACCTTACACCACACACAAAAATCCATTCAACATGGATTAAAGATCTAAATCTACAACCGAATTCCATCAAGTTACTAGAGAGCCTTGGGTAAACCCTGCAAGACATCAGCCTAGGCACAGAGTTCCTGGAAAAGACCCTTCAGACACAGGCAATAAAAACCAAGATGAACAAGTGGGATTACATCCAATTGAGAAGCTTCTGTACAGCAAAAGAAACAGTCAGGAAAGTAAAGAGGCAACCAACAGAATGGGAGAACTCACTTGCAAACCATGTAACTGATAAAGAATTAAAAACCAGAATATATAAAGTGATTAAAAAAACTCTACAATACCAAACAACCCAGTCAAGAAGTGGGCAAAGGACTTAAATAAACATTTCTCAAAAAAAGAAATCCAAATGGCCTACAGACACATGACAAAAAGCTCAGGATCACTAGCCATCAGGGAGATGCAAATCAAAACCACAATGAGGTTTCACCTCACCCCAGTTAGAATGGCTTTCATACAGAAAACAACAAACAACAAATGCTGGTGAAGATCTTGGGTAAAGGGTACCCTAATCCACTGTTGGTGAGAATGCAAACTAATAAAGCTACTATGTAAGACGGTTTGGAGATACCTCAGAAATCTGAATATAGCCCAACCATCAGAGCCAGCCATCCCACTCCTCAGAATTTACCCAAAGGAAATGAAATTAGCAAATTAAAGTGTCATCTGCACCTCCAGGTTTATTGCAGCTCAATTCACAATAACCAAGACATGGACTCAACCTAAATGCCCATCAACAGATGACTGGCAAAAGAAACTATAGGATATGTACTCTATGGAATACTACACAGCAGTTTAAAAAACTAAATGCGATCATTTACAGCTAAATGGATGAATCTGGACAATATCATACTTAGTGAAATAAGCCAGTCCCAAAGGGACAAATACCATATGTTCTCCCTGATCTGTGACAACTAACAGAGCACCTAAAAGGAAACCTGTAGAAGTGAAACTGACACTATGAGAAGCAATTACTTGAATAGTTCTTGTGTTGACTATGAGGAACAGTTTATTATTCATTTTATTTAATGTTTTATTCTTTTTTTCTCTACTTAATATCATTGGTTTAACTCCTTATTTAACATACAATTGATATAGATGTATTAAGTCAACTGAAAATAGATGCCAGTTACAAATAAGAGTGGGTATCAGAGAGGGAGGAGCTGTACAGATCAGCACACATTCCTAGACTTCCCAGAAGAGTGAAGCTAAAAACTATCCATGGGACCTCAAATCCTAATAGTGGGTGGCACTAATCCCATCTTGTGTGATAAAGTGATCATATTAAGTATGGAATTAATCATATAGCTAGACCAAAAAGTCAAAGGGATCACATAAATAAGAACAAGTGCCTGGTAATAACAATAGAATTACAAAGGAAAGAAAGTTCTAACACGGGAAGCAGTCCACACAGCAGACTCACAGAATGAGAAACTCCCTGAACAGCACTCTGACCTCAGAATCAGCCCCTAAGGCCTGACTGAAAAAAAAAAATGAGAGCATTTCAAGCATGGAAAGCCAAGATATAGTGGCAAAATTGGTTCTGCATAAAGGATCTCCGTGAGGGAGACCCCACTGGAAAGAAGGGGTCATCAAAGAAGGATGTACTTTTCTCTGAAGGGAAGAGGGGAACTCCCACATTGTATATGGCCCAGTCTAAAAACCAACAGAGTCTGTGAAATCAAAAGGCTCCCATAGCCATGACAACTCATGTCAAAAGCATCAGGTTAACACTGAGGTCATAAATTAGAGTGTCAGTTGTTAAATCATCAATAGGAGTCACTGTGCACTTGCTCCCCTTGTAGGACCTCTGTCGTTAATGAGTTGTACTATGAGAATTAACTGTAAAACATGTTTTCAACAGTACTTTATACTTTGTGTGTCTGTGTGGGTGCAAAGAGTTGAAATTTCTTCTTAGTGTAGAGTAGGTATTCTGTATATAAAGTCAATTAAAATGAATCTTAATGGAAAATGCAATGGGAGTGGGAGGTGGGAGGTGGGAGGTGGGATGGGAATGGGGATGGGAGAGAGGGAATGGGGGGAATAAACACTATATCCCTAGAAGCTGTACTTATGAAAACTTATATTCATTCACTAAAAACTTTCAAAAAAAAAAACAAATAAAAAGCACCACTGTAACTCAGTATCTTATGTTTTAGAACAACAATGGCACTTGTTCTCTGCTTGAATAAGGACTTGCAGCTTTTCATTTTGCTCAAGCACCACAAATGATGTAATCCCTGCTAATACTATGGAAAAGAAACCTGCTTGTTGGAGAAATAGCTGACTCAGACTAACAAGGTAAACAAAACAGGAGCCTGGACGTCTTACATTAGAAAGAAAGAGATATCAAGACACAAAATACAGATGTGTGACAGTGGCCCAGGAACTCAGCTGAAAGACTTCACGACAGCCAAAGCTGGAACTATGGGACCATAAAGGTGAATGGTGTAGTAAGGTGAATATATGATGCCTGTGCCACGGCTCACTAGGCTAATCCTCCACCTTGCGGCGCCGGCACACCGGGTTCTAGTCCCGGTCGGGGCGCCGGATTCTGTCCCTGTTGCCCCTCTTCCAGGCCAGCTCTCTGCTGTGGCCAGGGAGTGCAGTGGAGGATGGCCCAAGTGCTTGGGCCCTGCACCCCATGGGAGACCAGGATAAGTACCTGGCTCCTGCCATCAGATCAGCACAGTGCGCCGGCGGCAGCAGCCATTGGAGGGTGAACCAACAGCAAAGGAAGACCTTTCTCTCTGTCTCTCTCTCTCTGTCCACTCTGCCTGTCAAACAAAAGGTGAATATATGAGCACAAACTGATGTTACAAGAAAAAAAAATAGAGACTACACACAAATAAGTTAGGGAGAAGGAAGAGTCAAACAGAAGGATTCAAAATAATGAGTGCAGTCAGAGCCCCCGACAGAGGGGGTGCATAACACGCTCCCCCTTGAGGGTGGGCTCTGCCGGTGTCTTGCTCCCAAAGGAGAGAACACAAGGGAGAAGGAGGAGCTGCGTTCCTAGAAGCTTTCTGCTCTGGTATCCTGAACCCGGCAGGCCACCATGTCCAAATTTCAGACATTGAACCTGTGACGTCTTTAGTTCTTGTACTTTCATTTGGTTCCCAAGGTATTCACATTTTAATGAAAATAATCTATTTTACCTTTATTAAATATGCATTTAAAATTAGAGCCATAGATTGAACTTTGAGCATAGAGCATGAGATACTGGAATTACAGGGCCAGTAACAGCCAGGATCGAGGTGCTCTGTGTGAGGGCAGCCCTGGGGGAGAAGAAGCCCATCACACACTGTGGGCAAGGGACCTCAATGCAGTGGGCAGAGACTAAGCTGCTATCAGGATCACAAGGAGAGAACGTGATGTCATCTACAGGGTGGGTCCCATTTGACCCTCACATTGCTGTGTCAGGGACTCAGAAGAAGTTCTGAGCTCAGCTCTCCCCAGACTCCTCTTGTGCAGGATGGAATAAAGGACAGAGAGGACACAGGTGACGTGTTCCACTGGGGACTCCATGCTCTGAGCTCCCCAGTGGGATCTGTCACCTCTGGGCAGACACTAAAATGACAGCCTGCAGAGAGATGAGCTCAGACGTCCTTCCCTTAAAACTGCAGGTTCCTCCCAGGTGCACAGAGTCCCCTGCACACATCTGCCCGGTGAGCGGCTCTTTACTACATGTGTGGGAGCCAGGGGTGGTGGGGCCTTCATACAGCAACTGGCGGGGAATGGGCCATGGTGAGGGGTGTAGGAGCTTCAGAGGGGCCATCAGCACCACCCACCTGCTCGGCTAGAGGAGGGTCCCTGTGTTTCTCAGTATATTCAGTTCTTTAAAGTGAGGAACCTAAAGTTAGATAATTCAAAGAAAATAATTAGCTTTAGATTTTTTTTTTTGACAGGCAGAGTGAACAGTGAGAGAGAGAGACAGAGAGAAAGGTCTTCCTCTGCCGTTGGTTCACCCTCCAATGGCCGCCGCTGCAGCCGGCGCACCGCGCTGATCCGATGGCAGGAGCCAGGATCCAGGTGCTTTTCCTGGTCTCCCATGGGGTGCAGGGCCCAAGCACCTGGGCCATCCTCCACTGCACTCCCTGGCCATAGCAGAGAGCTGGCCTAGAAGAGGGGCAACCGGGACAGAATCCAGCGCCCTGACCGGGACTAGAACCCGGTGTGCCAGCGCCGCAAGGTGGAGGATTAGCCTATTGAGCCACGGCGCCGGCCCTAGATTTCTATTTATTTTTGTTACTAAGAGGACTTTTTTGGGCTTGCTGTACCACAATTCAACTACATATTATGTTGTATTATGAGTTTAAACAGAAGTGTTACTTAGGAAGCAACTCATGAGCAGGAAACAAGAAAGTGTCAATGACTGTTTCATTTAGTATAACCCATTGTGCCTTTCTCAGCTCATAAATCAAGCAGGACTGTAAGTAATAGGTGTTTGCTGTAGTTTTTGATGATTAAAAAAGAATGTGTGCATGCTGAGGAGGAAATGGTTTAACCTCACATCCTTGCAGAAATACATCAGTATTTGTCAGGAACATTTTCCCAGTGGTAACTTCAGGATTCTTGTGTGGAGAATGACACCCTGAGCCTGACCTCTCCCAGTGTGAGGACACTGATAAGGCATCGCAGTTCCAGAAAATAGTAAAAGCAGGGGAAGGTGATGGACGCTTCCACCTCTCAGCTCTGAACACTAGGAATGCAGTATCATAGAGCTGCAGAGGGAGGGGTCTGCGTCCATCAGTCGCTCTCTGCAGTCTCCTTTCTCAGTGCCCCCTCCCAACTCTCAGCCATGGACGAGACAAACTCAGATGCACAGCGAGTGCAGATGAAGGAGAGCCACTGCTTTCCAGGCAGAGCCCTCGGGGCTCCCATTCTGCCCTGGGTGCTGCAGGGAGCAGGGTGGCCCCAGGGCTCAGGATCTGGTAAGGACCAGGCAGCGCCTGGGCTGAGCTTTCGGGGTCCTGTCTCTCTACCTTCAAACCCTTTCCCTTCTCCTGATTTCTCTAAAGATTGACTGAAAAATATGGACGCTGTAAATATTCTCCCTGCACCTGTCAGTGCTGAGCTGTGCTACACAAGGCTCCCAGCTGCAAAAACAATGGCCAATTCTCACCTCCAGTTATTTCAAAAGAACTGCCTTTCATTTGCCCAAAATTCTCCAGGTGCTTCTTCCTCACATCCGTGGCTCTTGTATGCACAGCCTCTCTGCACACAGCACCGAGCTCTGCGTGGAGATGACGTCACCTTCCCGGCTGTGACAGCCACTTCCCCCAGGGCACCTCAGAGTGTCCCAGCTGGAACTCCTCTGTGAGGGTGAGCAGCTTGTGCCGTTTCCCAATCCCTAACCCACAAGCATGGTGCATGACATCTCAGCTCCCAGTCCCCTCTCGTCCAATTTCACTGTGACACATAGAAGGTGCCACAGCGAGGACACAGTGTCACGATGGTAGAGCTGAGCTCTGTGGGAATGATGACTGCTGTATGCTGGCTCACGCACTTGAGGCTGGGCAGGTACTGGTCACTTTGCTTTTCCCGCTTGTTCCCCAGTGTATCTCAGGAGCTCCACATGGTTCTTCCCGTGATTTATGTCACTTGTCACTGAAGTCACGACTCTCTCAGGGCCTCCTGTCTTCTCCAGTATGGAAAATGCAGTTTCAATGTGTGGGTTGTTAAGCAAGCCAAGCTCTGTCTCCACACCAACATCCCAGGAGCCGTGTGTGGGGAGGTCTCCTAGATTACCCTGTTGATGGCAGAGAGCTCCTGTCCTGTGCCCTCAATTCCTACACCACACTGCGCTGTTCACCTGTGCATGTGATGAGGCACGGCTGGGGAGGACTCACTAAGAGTATGGGATGGGGGCATTTTTTTTTATTTGAAGGATTCCTATCTACAGAATGATGCATCAGGGCTGAAATGACTCCATACCCTGTGTGATCTTTATATACGACTGTGCCACCTGTATTTAATGTATGTTTCACTGCTAGAGGGTGTGTGGTCCATTATGTGGACACAGTTGGTGAGAAGTGTTTTCCATGTCTGTCCTGGCCCTACATGGAGCAAAGCACAGTTGCCACTTGTGATGCCATCAACTGTGTCACTGTCCTTGCCCCACACCCTGGAGGAGATTCACATCCTCTGGTCCTTGTGTGGATTTTCACCATGGGCAGAGGAAGGTTTCTGTGTTCTTAAACTGATCCATTGTAGCTCTAATTCCTAAACAATATTTTGCATGACTGGGATGTGTAAACTACTGCTTCTAAAACACGGACATTGGTGGCACTGATTGTCTTAAGCAAACTGGAATTAGAGTCAAACACCCTTGATTCCCAGATGCTTAGAGTGAGCTACCCAGTGAGTTTTATCTTACTATGTGTGCAAGTCTTAAAGCCCTAATTAAACTGAATTAAATAAAAGCTGTATTTCACAGAAAGGTAATTTCAGAACTAATATGAAGTGATATTTATGAATTGCTAATGTACTTCTACTTAAAATTATTCTTTTCAAATATTATCAGTTTATAGTTCACTTATAAGGGATAAATCTACAGTACTAGGCCTATGCCACCTGTAATGACCCAGAAGAGAAGAATTTTGTTTAGTGCAATTTGCTAGGGATCATATATGATCTATAATGCTTGGAAACACACATACCTTTGTTTAATGTTTCTTCTTCATCCCTCATCACTGTCCCTTTCAAAGAAACTCAATAAATCTTTTAGATTTATCCATTTATTAGAAAGAGCTCCAGAGAGCTCCGGAGGGTGAGGGGCGGTGGACAGACACAGAGAGAGACATCTGCCATCCTTTGGTTCACTCCCCATATGGCCACAATGGCCAGGGCTGGGCCAGGTCAAAGGCCAGAGAGCTTTCCCCAGGTCCCCCATGTGCATGGAAGAGGTCTAAGCACACGGACCATCCTTTGTCACTTTCCCCAGGCCATCAGTAGGGGGTAGAATTGGAAGTGGATCAACCAGGACACAAACCATCATCCACATGGTTGCTGGCATCGCAGGCAGTGGTCTCACCCTTTGTACCCACAATGCTGGCACCTAAAGCTTTAAAACATACATAGGGAATGATTCTATTTGCTTAAATTTTACAAATATAAAGAGTACAGATTTCAAGTATTTCATAGAGTATAAAAGGATAACCATACTTCCCTCCCTCTCTCCATTAACCGCCCTCCTTTTTTTCTTTTTTCCCATTAATTTTTGCAAAAATGTACTTTCAATTTACTTTATAATCACAGGCTTAACACACCACAAACCATATGTTGAACATAGTATTGTGCATGTAAAAATACCCACATAGTTCATTGCTAAGTACTTGTCCATTGCATTAGCAAGACTTTCTAAATGTATTAAAAATATTTTTCCAACTGTGAAAAAAAAATGAGAAGGTCTTCCTAAGAGTTGATAACTGGATTCCACTCAGTGCTTTGACAAGATAATAACAATTAGTTAAGAAATGTTGCTAAGCCGGCGCCGTGGCTCAATAGGCTAATCCTCCACCTTGCGGCGCCGGCACACCGGGTTCTAGTCCCGGTTGGGGCGCTGGATTCTGTCCCGGTTGCCCCTCTTCCAGGCCAGCTCTCTGCTATGGCCAGGGAGTGCAGTGGAGGATGGCCCAGGTGCTTGGGCCCTGCACCCCATGGGAGACCAGGAAAAGCACCTGGCTCCTGGCTCCTGCCAGGATCAGCGCGGTGCGCCGGCTGCAGCAGCGGCCATTGGAGGGTGAACCAACGGCAAAAGGAAGACCTTTCTCTCTGTCTCTCTCTCTCACTGTCCACTCTGCCTGTCAAAAAAAAAAAAAAAAAAAAAAAAAAAAAAAAAAAAAGAAATGTTGCTATCTTGGGAATTCAGAGAAAAGGATTAAAACTGTATCAGAGACTTCTAACAAATATTGTTAAGATAATCTGCTATTCTTGTATTTTACCTTCTTTTTTCTAGGCAGAGGCAGAGTTGATCAATCAATAAAAAACTGCATGAAGCCCCCTAGATCAAATTTTGAGGACCTGCATAAGAAGAAATGTTTCTAAGATAAACAACCCCAGGTCCACTTCCATGTTTGGTATGTATACTTTGTCTTTTTCACACATGTTAGCACAATGATCCAGGTCACATCTAAGATTGAGAATACTGGGTGGATGGCATGAGCAGATCTCAGCCTCGCAGATGGCTGAAGGCCACACTTGTAGGGAAGGCAGCCCAGGGACATAAATCCCAGCAGTCAAAGGCCAGAGTGCACTCGGAAGGACATGTGCTCCATGGATGCATTATAGGAATACATGCTATGGCAATAAATACAACAAAAAGTATCACTGATATAAACTAGCTTTGTGAAGTTCTAAGTTATGAGACCCTGTGTGTGTGTGTCATTTTTTACACAATCTATGTCATTCCATTCCAAAAAATGTGCTAGAACTCTACTTTGTTCCTGATACTTTATCAAGATGATGCAGATCAAGCCAAGTAAGACATTGCTTATGCCCCTGAAAAAGCTCAGAGTGAAGCTATAATAAGGATATTTACATGATACAGGGCATTTTTAAAAAGTGATTTGTGGGGAGCAATCCGGACTAGACTAAGTTACTCGAATTAAGACTTATTCTATGCATCTGCTCTCCCACAATATGGCGCTGGGAGAGAAGTAAACAGCTTCCGCACAGCTGCCTCCAGTTCAACTAATAAATTGTAGGACTTGCTCCTGATTGGAGAGCAGCGTACTCGGCGTGTGGGCAGCCGAGTTAGGATTGGCGGAGGAGGACTATAAAGGAGGAGAGAGACGGCATGCACCAGGAACATCTATGGGGAACATCTAGCTGAAGGAACACCTGTGCAGCCCCCGAGAAGAGCCGGCCGGCGGTGTGCCGCTCCCCTGCGGAAGTGGGGAATGCGGCCAGGGGGAACTGCCCTTCCACGGAGGTGGAAGGGATAGTAGCCAACCCGGGAAGAACCAGCAGCAAACCCGGGGAGGGCCGAGCAGACGCGAGAACAGCGCAGGGTCTTGTGTCGTTCCTCCATGAAGAGGGGGAGCGACAGTGATTGTGTTTATATGAGAGTCAGAGTGCTGGGGGTAGGGAAGAAAGCATGTACTCCCCCATTCGCTAGTCCACACTGGCCTGGAGCAAGCCAGGACATGTCTAGGAATCAGGGGCTCAATCTGCATCTCCAACATGGGTGGAAGTGACCCAGCTATGTGAGACATCGCTTACCACCTCCTAGGGAGCACATTTCTAGGAAGGAGGGATAGAGAGTGGAGCTCAATCCTAGGCACTGTGATATAGGGTGAAGCCATCCCAAGTATTGCCTTAACAGCCGCTCCAAACACATGGCCCTATGGTAATATTTCATGAAGAGCACGGCTTATAGACTTTGGAGCCCAGCGATGACACACATGATCCAACCGTAAGAAAGCAGAGGTGTCCTGGGGCAGGGCTGTGGCTGTGAGGTAGACTTCAGTGTCACAGAGGTTGAATGGGGTTGATCTCCGTATTTTGAATGACAAGAGTGTTGGAGGAAACAATCAATGTGCTAATGAATTTGATGCAAAATTTGTTTTCTCCTTAGACCCAAAATGTATACTTCTTCCACCTATAATATGAATAAAAATTATGAAATTTACGAAAGCAATGAGATGAAATTCATTTATTACACTGAAATTTCCATTGGGGTCTCGGCCAATACCTTCCTTCTTCTCTTCCACGTCCTCAATTACTTTCTCCAGCACAGACCCAAGCCCATCGACTTGACGATTGGTCTCTTGGCCCTCATCCACTTAGTGATGCTGATGATTGTGGTGAGCCAGGCTATGGACATGTTTGGATCTCAGCGTTCCTGGGATGATGTCACATGTAAAGCTGTCCTCTTCTCCTACCGGGTGCTGCGGGCCCTCTCCCTGTACACCACCTGCCTGCTCTGTGTCCTCCAGGCCATCACCCTCAGCCCCAGGAACTCCTGGTTGGCAAACTTCAAGCGTAAACACTTACATCAAAGCCTGTGCTCCCTGCTTGTCCTGTGCATCTTCTATATGTCCATCAGCAGTCACACCATAATCAGCATCATTGCCACTCCCAATAGGACCTCACACAGTCTAATATATGTAACTAAATCCTGCTCTGTTTGGGCCATGAGCTATTTCCTAATTCAAACATACTACACATTGATGATCTGTAGGGAAGTCTTCCATATAGGGCTCATGGCCCTCTCAAGTGGATACATGGTGATGCTCCTCTACAGGCACAGGAAAAAGTGCCAGCACCTATGTGGCACCAACCTGACTCCAAGAGCCTCCCCAGAGCAAAGGGCCACACAGAGCATTCTGGTGCTCTTGAGCTTTTTCATGGTCATGTCCATTTTGGAATCCATTTTCTCTGCATCAAGACTCAAGATGAATGATGATCCAATTTTTTACTGCACCCATTTTATTGTGGCCAACAGCTATGCCACAGTCAGTCCTTTTGTGTTCCTCTGTACTGAAAAACGTATAATTACCTGCGTGAAATCCATCATGGTGGAGAGAAACAGGTGTTTAACTGTTCAGTGAAAGGTGGTTCTCTAAATGAGTTATTGCATTGGTTTCACATTTTTACTACTGCAGCCAGTATTTGCTGTCTGGGTAAAGTATAATATGGAGTTATGCCTTATCCTTGGATTTATTTACTTGGATGCCTGTACTGCAAGATCACAATTCATTATGGGACAGTGTACTGCTATGAGCTGACACAAATGTGCTTTATGTGTGAGTGGCTCCTCAAGATGAAGTGTGAGATAGATCTCATTTGTCACTACCTCGTGTCATCCAGAAAGTACTGATTCATGAGATCAAAGCACTTTCTAACAAATCCACAGTGATCTGTACATTGCCTAACTATGTATGCAATCAGGTTTTACCATGAATTACCATATGATCCAGCTCCTCTACCCCTATGTAGATGCCAAAAAGTGTGGAATACATGAACTCACACAGTGATTTGCACACCAAAACCCATAATAGCATTATTACAACAGTCAAAAAATAGAAGCAACCCAACAACCACATGAGTGTATAAACAAAATGTGGGCTACACAAACAATAAAATCATTTTTGGTCTCAAACAAGAAGGAAATTCTGTCATGAACCTTGATTTTGCTAAGTGAAATCATTCATTCACCAATGAACAGGTATTCTAAGAATGTCCTCACAGAAGGGGGTCAGAGTCTGATGGAGAGGAGGAAAGTGCAGTTCTGGTTTAATGGACACAGAATTCAGTGCAGGAGGAAGAAAACATTCTGGAAATGGGTGGTTGTTGTGCTTGTACAATAGTGAGATGTACTTACAGCCACTGGATTGCACAGCTAAATAAGATTAAAGGGGACATTTTTATGTTATGTGTATTTTACCGCAGTAAAGATGTTTCTACGTATGTTCTAGCCAATGGAGCAATTGTTTTCTCAAAACATATAGTGAAAAGCTTTTTAAAGTGCCAAATTCTATTGCATTATGGCAGTCTATATAATTATGGTAGAGGTGGAAAAGTGAAAAATTACAATTATATTTTCTCTATATTAATGTTAGATCATTACTCCAAAATGCTGCTCTTAAATTGATATGTTCAAAAAATTTATATTTTAGGACAATAAATGGCTTTGAAAATGAAAAAAAATTGTTAAGTCAACAACAGGAGTCACTGTGTACTTAGTCCTCATGTAGGATCTCTGTCCTTAATGTGTTGTTCGATGTGAATTAATGTTATAACTAGTACTGAAACAGTATTTTACACTTTATGTTCTGTGTGGGTGCAAACTAATGAAATCTTTACTTAATATATACTAAATTGATCTTCTGTATATAAAGATAATTGAAAATGAACCTTGATGTGAATGGAATGGGAGAGGGAGCAGGAAATGGGAGGGTTGCGGGTGGGAGGGAAGTTACAGGGGTGGGGGGAAGCCATTGTAATCCATAACCTGTACTTTGTAAATTTATATTTACTAAATAAAAGTTTTTTTAAAAAAATGCCAAAATACAGTTTTTCAGTAAGTTTTAAATTTTTTAGTAACTTTGTACCAAAAAATAATTTAAAGATTGTTTTCTACTGTTGCAAATATTGGGCTGCTCCACCTTGGGACCTTCTAGATAAAATGTTGAATATGAGGCTAAAACACAGAATTTAGGTAATAAATACATGGATAATTACCTAGCCCCCAAAACAATTCATGAGATGAATATTAGAGACATAGAGTATCTTTAAGTTAGAAAAAGAAAAAAAAATCTCTTAAAATCATACCGGAAGTTAGTTCTTCCTAGTTAATAACATCATCTGAAACTCAGGTTTCAAAAAACCAATCCAGGGGCCGGTGCTGTGGTGCAGTGGGTTAACACCCTGGCCTGAGGCTCTGGCATCCTGTGTGTGCACTGGTTCCAGTTCCGGTTGCTCCTCTTCTGATCTGACTCTCTGCTATTGCCTGGGATAGCAGTGGTGGATGGCCCAGGTCCTTGGGCCCCTGCACCCTCATGGGAGACCCAGAGGAAGCTCCTGGCTTCGGATCAGCACAGCTCCAGTCATCATGGCCAGTTGGGGAGTGGACCAGCAGATGGAGGACCTCGCTCTCTTTCCCTCTCTGCCTCTCCTCTCTCTGTGTAACTCTGACTTTCAAATAAAGATAAATCTTAAAAAAAAAAATCCAGAAAACAGTTACAAAACCAAAATCACATATATTCCATCACTTAGTAATATAAGGGTACTTTAAAAACTCCATTAAAATTGACTTCAGGGGCCAATCCTTTGGCTTCCTGTGTTAAACCACCACCTGCAGTGCCAACATCCCATATGAATGCCAGTTCAGGTCCTGGCTACTCTGTTTCCCATCCAGCTCTCTGCAATGGCCTGGGAAAGCAGTAGAAGATGGTCCAAGTCCTTGGTGCCCTGCACTCACGTGGGAGACCTGGAAGAAGCTCCTGGCTCCTGGTTTCAGATAGCTGCAGCTCCAATCAATGTGGCCAGCTGGGGAGTAAACCAGCAGATGGAAGACACCTCTCGCGCGCGCTCATGCGATCTCTTTTTCTCTCTCTCTTTCTGCCTCTCCTTCTCTCTCTGCGTAACTCTGACTTTCATATAAATAATCCTTTTAAAAAATGAGAAAAATGATAAATGATAAAATGGAACACAAGAATTGGAAGAACAAGTATAAAGAACAAAAATAAGAGGAAAATAAATTGACAACAAAAGAAAATTTTAAAGGAAATTAAATATATAAGGCAAATAAATACAAAGAAGAAAAAAGTAAACAAATAGTGGAGGAGAAACAACATAAAATAGAGCAACCACTGCTGTGGCATAGCAGGTAAAGCCCCATAGGGGCACTGGTTCAAGTCCCCGCTGCTCCACTTGCAATCCCGCTCTCTGCTATGGCCTGGGAAAGTAGTGGAAGATGGCCTAAATCCTTGGGCCCCTGCAGCCGTGTCATAGACCCAAAAGAAGCTCCTAGCTCCTGGCACCTGGCTTCCAATCAGCCCAGTTCCAGTCACTGCGGCCAACTCGGGAGTGAACCAGCAGATGGAAGACCTTTCTCTCTTTCTCTTTTTCTCTCTCCAGGTACCTGGAACTTCAAGCTGCAGCCCCACGTAAACCAAAGTTGAGGGATTTGTCGCTGCTGCACCAACCCTGTGTGAGTGGAGTCCTTCATGCTGAAACGAAGGATGCTAGAGAGAAATGCAAAGCTGGAGGAAGAAATACCATCTCCAGAAAATGGAGAGAAAAACATGACCAAACTTGCCACACACAACAGACTGACTTCAGATCAAAGACACAAAAAAGGTGACTAAGAAACGAGATAAAGGTATTCCATGTAAATAATAAGCAGAGGGAAGCAGGGGTGGCTACACTAATGTCAGGGGGAAGGGCCTTAAGTCCACAGCATTTGTAAGTACAGAGAAGGAAGAACATCACCTATTAATGCAAAGTTCAGTACAGCAAGAAGATAAAACGCTTCTAAATATGCACCCATGTCCGCTAGAGGGCGAGCAAAGGAAATAAATGATAGAATTTGAACCAGCTTGGCGTATCTCATGAGGGACATAGGGGCAAGCAACTGGGTAGAATCAAGTTCAGAGAATTTGTACATGTTATTTATCCTGCTCTATCTCTGGCCTTTACAGAATATTCTAGAGCAGGCCACACAGGCAGCACAGAGGCCGCCACCACAACACGACATGCATTGTAACAGTTGTTCACACACTTTCAGTAACTGGACTTTGTTAAACCATTCACAGCCATTTTTCCCTTAGCGAGTGAGCCTGGAAACTAACAATTTCTCTAGTCCCAGCCACCATGCAGGCATTTTAATGAGAAAGTAGTTCTGTGTAGACTCTAGATCGAGAAAACAATGTGTTCTGCCTTCATGCCGTCATTTCTTTTGAATTTCCATTTCCACCACTGTCTTACATACAGCAAACATTGGAGCACCTACTGTGTATCACACTGTACATGTAACCACTTCTACCTGAGCTGGAAGCGTTCTTCAACCTGCCAGCAGAGATCAGCATTGCAGGTGCTAACTCTATTCCCCAACAAAAAGGGAACAAAAATATTAGGGTCTATTGCAGGCCGTAAGGTTAAGTGATATCATTTTCATTTCAGTTACATATACACAGATGTGTGCACTGGATCATTATGTAAAATGTATTTCTTATTATAGATTATAATGAAAACAAATTTTGAAAGTTGAATTTTTAAGAGTGATAAGAAATTTAGAGGAGATGAATAATTGTTTCTTCACTGCTCTTCATTTCAATCATGTAGTTATGTTTCACCTCTATCGTGTCTGCTGTACTTCCTAATTTTAGTTTTTAGAATGGGAGTTAATGGAAGTAACTTAATTTTTCAGATAAGTAATTGTGAGTTCAAGAACTTCCTGGATTAAGACAGTGCAGTAGAGAGGGAGCTTTTGCTCTAGTCTAGGAGAAGATAGTTTATTTAAAAAAAGTGGAGAGAGGACATTCTCAGGGAAGAGTTAGAGAGAAAATGGCAGAGGAAATGCTACACAAATTAGAGGGACACAACACTACACAAAGTAGTGGACCTACATGGAGGGATGGACGTGCACACTCAGGACCCCAGCAGCTCAGAGTGCTAGTATTGGAGAGTGAGGTAAGACCAGCAGAAACGTTGCAAGAATTCCCACTGAGATCTGGAACCAGACATGGATGCTCACTCTCACTCTCACTCTCATGCTCAGCCTAGTATTTGGCTAGAGCCATTAGCCAATAAAAAATTCAAAGGTATACAAATTGGGAAGGAGGAAGTAAAACTACCCCTATTTGCAGATGACATGATTCTATATACAGGGGAGTCAAAAAGACTCCAACAAGAAACTATTGGAACTCAAGAAGACTTTGGAAAAGTAAAGATATAAAGTCAATACACAAAATCAAAAGCCTTTCTATACACAGACAATGCCACGGCTGAAAAAGAACTTCTAAGATCAATCCCACTCACAATAGCTACAAAAAAATCAATTACTTTAGAATAAATTCAACCAAGGATGTCAAAGATCTCTACAATGAGAATAAAAAATATTAAAGAAAGAAAGAGAGGAAGATACAGAAAAACATGAAAATATATTCCATGTTCATGGATTGGAAGAATCAATATCATCAAAATGTTCATTCTTTCAAAAGCAATTTACAGATTCAATGTGATACCAATCAAAATACCAAAGACATTCTTCTCAGATCTAGAAAAAAATGATGCCAAAATTTAAATGGAAACACAGGGACCTTGAATAGCTAAAGCAATCTTATACAACAAAAACAAGGCCAGAGGCATATAATACCCGATTTCAAGGTACACTACAAGACAGTTATAATCAAAACAGCCTGGTATTGGTATAAAAACGTATGTCTAGACCAGTGAAACAGAATCTAATCACCAGAAGTCAACCCAAGTATCTACAGCCAAGCTATATTTCACCAAGGGGCTTACACCAATCTTTGGAGCAAGGACAGTCTCTTCAACAAATGGTGCTGGGAAAACTGGATTTCCACATGCAGTAGTAGCGGCAGGTGACAGGACGTGCAAGTAGAACCCTGCTACCCATGCAGGAGACATGGACTGAGTTCCACGTGCTGGGTTCTGCCCCACCCAGCCTAAGCTATTGCGAGCATCTGGTGAGTGATCCATCAAATGCAAGATCTTTCTCTCTCTGCCTTTCAAATAAATAAAATACCCTTAAAAATAAACTTCATCCAGAGTACCCAAAGGCTATGAGTGAGTGGAGCAGGTGCACTTTGGTGCTCAGGTGGCACAGATGTCCTGATGCTCACTGCTCCATCAAAGTCCTGCCCTGAGGAATCTGGTATCAGCCATGTATGACACAGTTAGGGATAAAGCCATTTTACCTTTTCAAAAGCAGAGAACCAGAAAAAACTGTCCCAACTTTCAAAAATAAGCTAATGTAGGTTTCTAATAATGATTGCTGGCAAGTGGCTGTCTGAGTAAAAGCTAACTCAGCCAGCTGCGAAGTCACAGACATCATAGAATATATGACTAATGTCACACAGAAACCAGGTGCTATGTGTATGAATGGATGCCTGGACCTGGTCACCCCTCACACTGTAAGGAGAGGACCCTCAGCATCAGGGAAGTCATGGAGGACACCAGGGGTCTCTCAGCCAGGGGAAGGGGCATTGCAGTGTGGAGTGGTTTGCACTAAGGTGCTCTAGGATAAAACTGGGAGAAGTTGGTGTTGTCTACAGGGCTGGGCCCCTTCTGACTCTCACACAAATGTCAGGAAACTCAGAAGAAAGTTTTGAGCTCAGCTCTCCCCAGATTGCTATTATCCAGGAGATAATAGAGGAAAATGGAGAGACAGATGACATGTTCCACTGGGGACTCTGTGTTCTGTGCTCCCCAGCGGGATCCGTCACCTTTCCCCAGACACCACAATGATGATCCATAGAGAGATGAGATCAGAGAGTCTTTTCCTTAAAATCCTGCAGGGTGCTCTCAGGTGCATGGAATCCCCTGGCTGTCATCCTGGGTAAGTGGCTCTTTATTCCATGGATGGGCAATCAGCGTGCGGTGGTTCCTAGGCAGGGTGTGAATGGGGGCAAATGTGGCTACAGTGAGGTTTGCAGCAGCCTCAGAGGAGACGTGGGCTCCAATAATCCTCCACAGCTCAGCAGTGTTCTCTGTGATCCAGTGGGAACATTCACTTCTGGGGATATTTGCTCTTTTAATTTGGAAACCCATAAAATTAGCACATTTTTCCATATGAAACAGTCAACTGATCAATTTCAGTTTCACATTCATTTCTTTCCATGAAATGATATCCACTGGCTTGGTTTATCTCCTGATGAAGCACACATTTTCCAACCATTTTCTTACTACAACAGTTCTCATTTCTAACCACACCCCACGTAGGACAAGTGGAATTCTCAGTTTCCATTCAGTTATCAGCTTTATTCTTTCATCTGCAGGACACTGAGCTGTCATTTTACACTACTTTAAAGTTTGTCCTGAAAAGTACCTTAAGCCTTTTTTAGCAAATGGGAATGTTTGATCAAAGCAATGCCAGGAAAAGTTCTCTCTCTACTTCCTCCCAGTGTGTTCCCACAGAGGGCTTTCTTGTCCTGGCTGCAATTTCACACAGTTCAGATTGATGACGTCTGCTCTTGGGCTGTGCAGCAAGTCAAAACTAGAGGATGAGGAAATGAGGCTGCCACTACACTGAACAGACAATGGAGTGATGGAGATGGGACATAATTCTCCCTTTCTCCAAATTTCAGAAGAACAGTATGTCAGAAATAAGTGTCCTAATAACTACTCTATCCATGAAAAAGTCCTCGTGTATCACTGATGATAAATACTGAGGAAACCTTTCATTGGGAGCAAATTCTAGAAAGAGATAAATTTCATATACCTTGATGTCCTTGCTTGATTTACATCCCCCTCCATTTGATATGCTGGTGATAGAAGAAATGTGTGTGCTGTATATGTATTTTGCATTTACTAGAAACGTAAAATGAGAAGTAATCACTCTTTTTTTGTTAGGAGGATACTTTGGGGGAACTGTGCCTCTGCTGGCTGCTGTCAGCTGTTTGTCCATAGATCTCCTCATAACCCTCCAGCTCGAGTTGTCCACAAATAGAACATGCTGCTCCATACACACACAGTCCCTAACATACACGCACCACGTGTAGTCAGTGCCACCCACCAGAGAGCTTTTATGTTGACCATGTGGTGAAGACAAACTATGGTTACAAAAACAAAGGTGGGCTCTCTCATGTATCCAAGGCACATTGCAAGGAGCAGACATAAATCCTAGTTTACATCCATTAACTCAGTCCTGAGAGAGATGCAGGACCATGCTTATGCTCCAGGTGACAGAACTGACACGCCCTCCCTCTCTTCCTCCCTAACCCTGTCTCTGTTCACCCACAAATTCCTAGGCACAAAGCCCACACTGGGTTCTGCAGAGAGTTTTCCTTGTCCTGTTACCACTGCCACTTCTCTCCTGTCCACTGGCTTGGGTGCATTGACATGATCAGTAATCCTTTGTGCCTGGCCCATCTGATGGTGCAGTGTGGTAAGACTGCCTGACTAGGGTAAATGCAGTGTCTAAAGTGACTGCTATTTACTGGGGTAGCACAGAGTCTTAACATTGCTAATTTGCTCACGGAGCATCAGCCTTCACGATCAGTTCTGCTAATGCCCGGTGGTGAGTATTCAGTGAAATCCTGATTTCTTGCAGACATTTCTTATTCTGTGCATGTTCTGTTCTCCTAACCTGCCCACTTAGCCTTCGTTTTCTGAAATGTTCACACCTTAAGGAATGTTTTCTCATAAAATAACACAGTACCAGATACTAGCTATATTTAGCTTCCTTTCAATAAGTGCATAAAATAAAAATGTAGACATCTGGCAATGACAGCAGCAGTGTGCACTCAGCACAGTGTGGACACAGCTGGAGGAGAGCACTCCTGTCTTCAGCCATCTCTCCTGATCCTCCACAGAGACACCGTCAGTGGGTGCCCTGGATACATCCAAATGTGTCCTCTTCCTGATCAATACCCTGGGAAAGAAGGAGATGTCTTCCAGCTCCTTCTGGGGAATTTTGTCCATAGGCAAAGTAAGGCTTTTCCAGTGGTTTGAAGAATGATCCATGAGAATGGTATTTCCTGATATGATCCCTACTTTGTGGCATTGTCTGTCCTGCCTTTTCTTACACACGCCCCTGACAAACACTCAACTTATGTTGTCCACCAACCCCAACTTACCAATGATGAGGAAGCTGGCAGATCAGTGTTCTAATATTATATATCCATACTTATATCAGATACAGTTATATTTTTAAATATGAATTCAAGCACAGCACACACAAGAAAACTTCAAAATGTGTGAGGACCACAGAATTAAAAGGTAAGCATATCTTGGTTAAACAGAATATTTTGAAATCTACACATTTTAATATGCACTTTAAGTTTTAAAGACATTTCATATATATGTAGTTCAAAATTTAAAAAGTCATGTGTCAAGTTTTTAGACATTTATACCTATTTCCAATAACTTAATGGAAATCCTGAAATATTTCAAAATAAGAAAAACGAAGTATAGAACTCTCATGGTTTTTAAAGGTTAATTTATTTGAAAGGAAGGGTTACAGAGAGATGGAGACAAAAAGGAGATTTTCCTTTCCTACTAATTGTTATGCAATCTTCTAAAGCATTACATTGAATTCTTTTTATTTTTTTAACTTTTATTTTATAAATTTCCAAAGTACAGCTTATGGATTACAATGGCTTCCCCCCACCCCATAACTTCCCTCCCACCTGCAACCCTCCCCTCTACCGCCACCCTCTCCCATTCCATTCACATCAAGATTCATTTTCAATTATCTTTATATACAGAAGATCAATTTAGCATATATTAAATAAAGACTTCCACAGTTTGCACCCACACAGAAATACACAAAGTGTAAAATACTGTTTGAGTACTAGTTATAGCATTAATTCACATTGTACAACACATTAAGGACAGAGATCCTACAGTGACTCTGTTGTTGACTTAACAAACTGACACTCTTGTTTATGGCATCAGTAATCACCCTAGGCTCTTGTCATGAGCTGCCAAGGCTATGGAAGCCTTTTGAGTTCGCCAACTCTGATCTTATTTAGACAAGTTAGTAGTCAAAGTGGAAGTTCTCTCCTCCCTTCAGAAAAAGGTACCTCCTTCTTTGATGGCCCGTTCTTCCCACTGGGATCTCACTCGCAGAGATCTCTCATTTAGGTTTTGTTTTGTTTTGTTTTGTTTTTGGCCAGAGTGTCTTGGCTTTCCATGCCTAAAATATTCTCATGGGCTCTTCAGCCAGATCCGAATGCCTCAAGGGCATTCGAAGGCTATGGATAAGGCTACTATAGGCTAGTAGATAAGGCTACTTACTGCATATGAAGGTCTCATTCCTATTTTCCTAAAATTCTTATGAGAGTTCACTCCTACTATGGATCCAGAACATTATGAGGATTCTGAAGATGCGAAGGGAAGGAACTCTGCCCTTCAGGTGAAACTAAAAGTAAGGTAAAAATCATGAAACACCTTTAATATAGTGGCCACTTTATTGTCCAGGTCCTGTGGGAGTCCAGACAGGACTGTATACTCCAATCATGAAGGGCAGGTGTGCAGCTAGGAACACAGTGGCTTCCAAGATACTCTGAGGTAGACTGAAGTATTCCCATGTGAAAAGGGATGCACAGGGATTAATCCAGGTACCTCCATGAACAGAGTAGTTATAGTCACAACTGATAAATGCAGTAATATTTGAGATTAACCATTTTTTCTTACTTTTTCCACAGACTTACTCTATGTTTTTCTCCTCTAAAAATGAGCAAAAAGATTTATTTTCCAGTTTTATTGCCGTAAGGAATGCTTTTTATCCTGAAGTCAGCACTGGGATCATAGCCAATGCCTTCCTTCTTCTCTTCCACGTCCTGTGGTTCTTTCTCAAGCACAGGCCCAGGCCCACCGACCTGACCATTGGGCACCTGGCCCTCATCCACCTGGTGATGCTGATCACTGTGGCGGTCATAGCCACAGACATTTTTGAGTCTCAGGAGGTATGGGATGACATCACATGTAAAGCTGTCATCTACTCATACCAGGTGACACGGAGCCTCTCCCTGAGCACCACCTGCCTGCTGAGTGTCCTCCAGGCCATCACCCTCAGCCCCAGGAGCTCCTGGTTGGCAAAGTTCAAGCACACATCCTCACAGCACAACATGTGTGGGTTTCTCTTCCTATGGGTCTTCAATTTGTCCATCAGTGCTCGTCTCTTAATCTCTACTGTAGCCACCAAAAATTGTACATCCCACAGTCTTATGTTTGTCACTAAATCCTGCTCTCTTTGCCCGCTGAGCTACTTACCTAGGTACACATTTTCCATATTGTGGATCTTCAGGGATGTCTTCCTTATCAGGCTCATGGCCCTCTCAAGTGGGTACATGGTGACTCTCCTGTGCAGGCACAAGAGGTGGTCCCAGCACCTTCACAGCACGAGCTTCTCTGCAAGAGCCTCCCCAGAGCACAGGGCCACCCAGACCATCCTGCTGCTCATGGGTGTCTTTGTGCTCCTGTACTTGATGGACTGCATTGTCTTCTCATTCTCAGGGTTGTGGTGGAAAATTGACCCAGTTCACCTCTGTGTTCAGCTGTTGGTGAGCAATGGCTATGCCACAATTGGTCCTTTGTTGCTCATCAGTAGTGAAAAACGAATGATCAAGCTTTTCAAATTCATGTGGGAGAAGGAAAATGTTTGTTTGTTCAGGAATAAATAACGTGTCTTTACCTGAGCAAATACTTTGACTTCTATAATGCATAATGATTGCTTATAGAATGCACCAAGTTCACTGAAATGTAGATATAGGGGAGATTCAAGAGGGTGGAATAGGGGAAGCTACATTGTCCTCAGCCACAGAAAGGATCCAGAAAAACAAAGGAAGAACCACATTCTCAGGGGACTAATTCAGAGAAATTCAGTGTAGGACACCAAGAACATAGAGCCTATGGAGTGCGGGGAAATTAGGCACACGAGGCAATTCAAAGATGGTGCCCAAAGGAAGTAAGGTCGGCGGAATACAAAGTTGTTTGCCACTAACGGTGACTGGCTGCGCAGCATCAGGGGAAGTGACAACAACTGATGACGAGTGTACAGACATGTGGCTAATCCTGTAAAAATCGCCCCATAAAATGACCATTTAAGTGATTGGTTGGTCCTTATGCCCTGCCCCAATGACTCTGCAGTTTTGTGCTTTAAAAGGCTTTGCTATGTGCGCAATAAACGAGTTCTTGCTTGACTTGGCTCCCCGCTATGTCTGATTATCTCCGGGATCGCGAGGCTGGGAAACGGGCAAGTGGCGCACTTACCTTTCCTTGGGCCCAGTCCATCCTTGTTCAGGTGGACTAAGACCCTGCAATGGAGCAGTGAGGAGAGAGGACAGATACATGGCTGCCAGCCACTGCTGCTTTTGTCAGTGGCTCATTACTGGGGCTTGCCATCTTCATAGGGTAGCAGGGTCAGGGGAGGTTGCCTGGGCCCCTGCCACTGGCAGCTTTTACTGAGGAAGAATTCCAGCTCTCCCACTGGACCTAAGTCTGGCCTGGGGAGCTGCAGGGGATGGTTGACTGCTTTGCCATGTTGGCTCCCTCCCCTCCTCCACCAAAGCACCAGGCACAATTTGCTGAGGTGGAGCTGCAGGTGAGCTCTGTCCTCACTCAGTTAACAGCAGGCACTTCCACCTCTGCTGGAGCCTGCCAGGGCCTGGGACAGGGCAACATGCAGGGTGGAGACTGGACCTGCACCCTGTCACTGTGGGAGTTGGTGGTATTCACCATGGGGCTGAGAAGGAGGTGGGGTGCAGCTGGGTTCCAGTGCACCTGAGCAGTCTGTGGAGTCTCAGACCTCACGGCTCTCTGGGACCAATCATGGAGGAAGCTGGGAGACAGGCACACCACAGAGCGGGTCAGTGCCCTGTCTGGCCACAGGCATGGGTGGGGGAGGGCACCAGCACCAGGTGGTCACTCCAGGCCTTCAATCAGCTGGTTCACCCTGTCACAGAGAAGGCTACAACTGTCCACACACTAGGAGCCTCCACCATCCCCTGCCACACCAGAGGCTCTGCAGCACACCCAGCATGGGCATCAATCTGGACTCTTGCTCCACCCACAAAGAGTGGCCAGAGCACCCTGGTCCCTCCCAGCACACAACCCTGGAACTCAAGTGTAAGCCTTAGGCACTCCTCCAAGTCCCAGAGGCACATTTCCTGGAAAAAAATATTCAACCAAAAAAAACCACGCACACACAAAAATAAGCCAAAATGCCCATTCTACAGTGGAGAGAGTAACAAGAGATCCCCCAGATATGAGAAAGTCAATTTAGATGCACAAAAGCATGATCAGGGCAGGGAGACTGGGGCCAGTGCTGTGGCACTGATGGTCAAGCTGTTGCCTGTAGCATCGGCATGTCTTATGGGCACCAGTGCTAGTCCTGGCTGCTACACTTCCAATCCAACTCTCTGCTATGGCTTAGGAAAGCAGAAGATGGCACAAGTCCTTGGGCCCCTGCATCACATGGGAGACCCAGAAGAAGCTCCAGGCTTCAGACAGGCTCAGCTCTGGCCATTGTTCTCAATTAGAGAGTGAACCAGCGGATGGCAAACCTCTCTTTCTATCTCTGCCTCTACCTCTCCTTCTCCCTCTGTGTAACTCTTTCAAATAAATCTTTAAAGAAAAAAAGAAGGGGAGACTGAAAATTCCTGAAAAGGAATTCAAAAGTTTGAGGATAAGGGTACTCAAAAACTTAGAGACAGTGAGGTCAAATTAGGAAGTCAGTATGTACCATTGTCAAGAATTCTGAAGAGATGCTAAAAATAGAAATATTACAAAGTATTAAAAATACATGTAAAGCCATAACAGATTTGTTGAGGAAAAATAAAGAATATCTGACCTCCAAGGCAGTTCTTTCAATTACCTCTGCCAGAAAAAATGTGAAGGAAGAAAGAAAGAGGAGGGGTAGGAGAAGAGGAGAGGAGAGGTATGTCCCTGACTCCTAAAACAGAAGAGATATTGCTAGAGAAAAAAACACAGTCGCAAAAGATTTCAACACATTATCAGCCATTCAAATGCTGCAGCATGTTAAAGGGAAAATATATCATAACCAAATGTGATTTATCTCAATGCAAAGACAGATGTACATTGAGAATCAACTGCAGTAATATCTCACAATAATAGAATGGAATAAACCCATGTGACTATCTCATCAGACTTAGACAGGCTCTCTGACAAATGCAACACCTTTTCTATCTAAAAAAAAGTTCTTCTCAAGACTGGAGAAAATGATCCCAAAAATCATATGGGATCACAAGAGACCTTGAATAGCTAAAGAAATCTTGAACAATAAAAATAAAGCTGGAACAGAATATAGACCCCATCCACCACCAACTAATATTTGACACACAAGCTAAAATCACCAGTTGGTAAAAGGACAGGCTCTTCAACATATGGTGCTGGGAAAACTGGATCTCTGTATTCACAAGTATGAAACAAGATACCCTAGTTTACATCCTATACAAAAAGAAACTCTAAATGAATTAGGGATCTAAACTTAAGACCTGGAACAACCCAATCCTAGAGGAAAACTGAGGGGAAACATGCAAGACATTGGCATAGGCAAAGACTTCCTGGGTAAGACCCCAGCAGCACAGGCAATAAATGCAAAGACAAATAGGATTACATCAACTAAGAGGCTTCTGCGCAGCACAAGAATCACTTATCATAGCAGCAAACAACAAAATGGGGAGAAAATATTTGCAAACCATACATTTGATAAAAGATTAACATCCAGAATATATATTAGGTGCTCAAGAAACTCAAGAACAAAATAAGCAATCTGTTAATAAATGGACTAAGGATATGAACCAGTATTTTTCAACAGATGAAATACAAATGGCCAACACACATATGAAAAGATGCTCAGGATCAGTAACCATACTCGGGGAATGCAAATAAAAACCATAATGAAGTTTCAACTCAGCCAAGTTACTATAGATATCATTTAAGATTTAAAAAAGTAACAAATGCTAGAGAGCATGTGGGATAAATGGTACCCTAACACACTTGGTGGGAATGTAAACTAGCCAACCATTACATAAGATGGTATGGAGATACCTCAGGAACCCAAAAATAGATGTACCATATGACTCAGCCACCCCATTCCTGAGGATTTACCAAGAAGAAATGAAATAAGCATATGAAAGAATTATCAGTACCTCCATGTTAATCACAGCTCAACTCACAATAGCCAGGATATAGAATCAAACCAGATGTCCATCAGCTGATAACTGCATCAAGAAATTTGTTTATAAGAAAAAGTGCAATATCAGCAAAGAGGTAGGGGAAAAACAGCAGAGGAAACTCCACCCAAACTGGAGGGACACAGTGGACCTAGGTGGAGGGTGTGGACGTGCACAGCTCAGGACCCCAGCAGCCAAGAGCCTCTACACCAGCTTTGGAGAGTGAGGTGAAATCACACTGCAGTAGTCCAAGCCATTGGCAATAAAGGTACAGGAAGAGCCAGGAGGGAATCTGGCTAGGAGTTCTGTAGGGGATAGCGTAACTAACAAACTAAGGAAAAATGGGGCATGCCTCCCTCTGCCCAATTTATGCAACTGCATCCTTTAACAAGCCAACAAGGAGGGGGCACCATTTTGCATATACAGAACAGCTGCGCTAGCTCATGTCCATGTCCCGCAACCAGCTAAGTGGAGACCCCTTACTCTGGTAGCGACAACTGACCAGGGACTGCGTGCTCGGGACTTGGGGAGGCTTGTGTGCCAGAACTGTGAAAATCTGAGGCTGTGTGGGAGGGCCCAGAGTGTGGTTGGCACTTTGGGTAGTCACTGTGGGAGGATCCACACACTCAACATGCCCTGGTTCCCTGGTGAGGGACATCGCTGGGGAATCTGCTTACAATGAGGACTGCACAGACCCCTGTGATTGGTCCTTGGGAAAGTGCAGATGAATATTATACACTCTAGGGGTAGCACTCAGGCACTGATCTCCTTTGAGGAGAGGCGGTGAGCCGAGTCTACACCAACAGAACAGAACAAACCTACCCTCTGATTAAAAAAAAAAAAAAAAGATTTAACATACCAAACCTGGTTGACAGTTTATACACTCCCTTCACCCTGGAGCATATAACAAAGCTCCCTGGCCACACCCACCACACACCTCTAGGTATTCACTGAAAAATACATTCTCCACCAACCCACAGAGTCATGGTCCAAAGATAAAAGCAGCAACACTGAAAAACAAAGAAACCAGAGTATCTCCAAAAATGCTGAATAATAAATACACCCATTCAAGAAACAAGAATAAGGGTCACAAAAAATACCACACTTCAATACAAGATTATGAAGATGCAGAGATTGAAGAAATGTCACAATTGGAATTAAAAAAATTGATCATAGGATTACTTAGAATAGTTTTCAATAAGGCTGGCACAGCAGCTCACTTGGCTAATTCTTTGCCTGCAGTGCCAGCACCCCGGGTTTTAACCCCTGTTGCTCCTCTACCATTCCAGCTCTCTGCTGTGGCCCAGGAAGGCAGTGGAGGATGGCCCAGGTGCTTGGGCCCTGCACCCACATGGGAGACCAGGAGGAAGCAACTGGCTCCTGGCTTTGGATTGGAGCAGCATGCTGGCTGAAGTGGCCATTTGGGGGGGTGAACCAATGAAAAAGGAAGACTTTTCTCTCCGTCTCTCTCTCTCACTGTCTAACTCTGCCTATCCAAAAAAAAAATATAGTTTTCAATTTTCACCTAAATGTAAATGGCCTCAAATCTCCAGTTTCAAGACACAGACTGGCAGAACAGATTTAAAAAAAAAAAAAAAACTCATCAATTTGCTGCCTATAAGAAACACAGCTCATCAACAGAGATGCATGCAGACTTGAAGTGAAAGGGTTGAAAAAAGATATTCTATGCCAACGGAAACCAAAAAGAGCTGGTGTAGCCATCCTATTATCAGACAAAATAGACTTTAACACAAAAAGTGTTGAGAGGCAAAGAAGGCCACTATGTAATGACTAAGGGATTAATTCAAGAAGAAGATCTAACTATTATAAACATATATTCACTTATTACAGGGCAACTCCTTATTGGAAAGAAATAAGGGATTTAAAGGGATATGGGGGGCCGGCGCCGTGGCTCTCTAGGCTAATCCTCTGCCTTGCAGTGCCAGCACACCGGGTTCTAGTCCCGGTCGGGGCGCCGGATTCTGTCCCGGTTGCCCCTCTTCCAGGCCAGCTCTCTGCTGTGGCCAGGAAGTGCAGTGGAGGATGGCCCAGGTGCTTGGGCCCTGCACCTCATGGGAGACCAAGATAAGTACCTGGCTCCTGCCATCGGATCAGCGCGCTGTGCAGGCCGCAGCATGCCAGCCATTGGAGGTTGAACCAATGGCAAAGGAAGACCTTTCTCTCTGTCTCTCTCTCTCTCTCACTGTCCACTCTGCCTGTCAAAAATAAATAAATAAATAAAATTAAAAAATAAAAAGAATAAAGGGATATGGGGATTCAAATATAATAATAGTAAGGGACTTCAACATCCCGCTTTCAGCAATAGACAGTAAAACTAGATAGAAAATCAGCAATCAAACAGCAGAATTAATTGACACTAAAGACCAAATGGGCCTAACAGATATCTACAGAACTTTCCATCCTACAGCCACAGGATACGTATTTTACTCACCAGTACATGGAAGTTTCTCTAGGATTGACTACATACAATGCCATAAAGCAAGTCTCAGCAAACTAAAAAATTCAAAATGATTCCATGCACCTTCTTGGACCACAATGCAATGAAGTTGGAAATCAACAACTCAGCAATCTCTAGAACATATACAAACAAGGAGACTGAAATGTATGTTCTAGAATGAACAGTTACTCACTGAAGAAATCAAAAGGGAAATAAAAAAATTCCTGGAAACAAATGAAGATGGCAAGATGACATTTCAAAACTTAGGTAATAGAGCAAAAACCATATTAAAAGAAAAGTTTTTAGTGCTTGGTGCCTACATCAAGAAATTAGAAAGGCACCAAATGAGCTATCAATGCATCTCAAGGATCTAGAAAAACAATAGCAAACTGAACCCCAAATGAGGAGAAAATAAACTGAATCCAAAAAACAACACAAAAGATCAGCATAATAAAAAAGCTAGCTTTTCAAAAAAGTAAAAAGAAAATTGATGCACCATTGGCCCAAGTAACCAAAAGGAGAAAGAAAAATCAAATTATTAAAATTAGAGATGAAACAGGAAAAATAACAGACAACACAGAAATGAAAACAATCATCAGAGATTACTACAAAGAGCTGTATGCCAACAAACTGGAAAACCTAGAAGAAACTGACAGATTCCTAGACACATACAACCTATGCATATTAATGCATGAAGATATAGAAAACCTAAACAGACCCATAACCAAGACATAAATTTAATCAGTAATAAACACCATCCCAACAAATAAAAGCCCAGGACCAGATGACTTCACTGCTGAATGCTACCAGACATATAAGACCTAATTCCAATTCTCCACAAACCATTCAAAACAATTGAAAGGAAGGGAACTCTCCCAAATTCTCTCTACAAAGCCAGCTTCATATTAATTCCTAAAACTGAAATAGATGCATCTGTGAAAGAGAACTGCAGACCAATTTCCCTGATCAACACAGATGCAAAAATCCTCAAACAAAATTCTCATCAATCGAATCCAACAACACATCAGAAGTATCATTCACCCAGACCAAGTGACATTGATCCCTAGTATGGAGGGATGGTTCAACGTTCACAAATCAATGTAATACATCACATCAACAAACTGAAGGATAAAATCCATATGATTATCTCAGTAGATGCAGAGAAAGCCTCTACTAAAATACAACAATCGTTAATAATGAAAACTGCAAGAAATTTTGGTACAGAATGAACATTTCTCAACACAATCATGACACTCTATGACAAACCCATGCCCAGGGTCCTACTGAATGGGGAAACGTTAGAAGCATTCCCACTGAGATCTAGAACCAAACAAGGATGCCACTCTAACAAGTGCTATTCAAGATAGTCCTCAAAGTTTTAACCAGAGCCGTTAGATAAGAAAAAAGAAATCAAAGGGTTACAGACTGGGGAGGAGGAAGTCAAATATCCTTATTTAAAGATGACATGATTCTATATACAGGAGATCCAAAATACTCCACTAAGAGACTACTGGAACTCATAGAAGAGTTTGGTAAAGTAGCAGGATATAAAGTCAATCCACAAAAAATCAAAGCCTTTGTATACACAAAGAATGCCAAGGCTGAGAAAGAACTACTAAGGTCAATCCCATTCACAATAGCTGTAAGAAAAATTTCAAAGATATCTATGAGTATTAGAAGGAGATATAAAAAACTGGAAAATCTTCCATGTTCATGGATTTGAAGAACCAATATAATCAAAATGTCCACAGTTCTGAAATCAATTTACAAGTTCAATGCAATATCAAAATACCAAGGATATTCAGCTCAGATATAGAAAAAAATGAAACCAAAATACATATGGAAACACAGGAGACCCTGAATAGCTAAAGCATTCTTATACAACAAAAACAAAGCCAGAGGCATCACAATACCAGATTTCAAGACATACTCCAAGGCAATTATAATCAAAACAGCCTGGTAGTGGTACAAAAACAGATGGATAGACCAATGGAACAGAAAACAAACACCAGAAATCAATCCAGGCATCTACAACCAACTTGTCTTTGACAATGGAGCTAAAACCAATCCCTGGAGAAAGGAAAGTCTCTTTAACAAATAGCGCTGGGAAAACTAGATTTCCACATGCACAAGTATGAAACAAGACACCCTACCTCACACTTTACACAATAATCCACTCAAAATGCATCTGCAACCTGACAGCATCAAATTATTAAGAGAACACTGGGGAAACACTGCAAGACTTTGGCACAAAGAGTTCTTTCGGAAGTCCCCAGAGGCACACACAAGCAATAAAAGCCAAAATTAACAAATGCCATTACATCAAACTGAAAAGCCTCTGTACTGGAAAAGAAACACTCAAGGAAGTAAAGAGGCAACTGACAGAATGGGAGAAATTATTTGCAAATATGCCACTGATAAATGATTAATAACCAGATTGTATCAAGAGATAAAGTAACTCAACAGCAACAAAACAAACATCCCAGTTAAGAGATGGGCAAAGGACTTAAACAGACATTTTTCTTTTTTTTAACTTTTATTTAATGAATATACATTTCCAAAGTACAGCTTATGAATTACAGTGGCTTCCCCCCCCATAACTTCCCTCCCACCCGCAACCCTCCCCTGTCCCGCTCCCTCTCCCTTTCCATTCACATCGAGATTCATTTTCAATTCTCTTTATATACAGAAGATCAGTTTAGCATATATTAAGTAAAGATTTCAACAGTTTGCACCCACATAGAAACACAGAGTGAAAAATACTGTTTGAGTACTAGTTATAGCATTAAATCACAATGTACAGCACATTAAGGACAGAGATCCTACATGAGGAGTAAGTGCACAGTGACTCTCGTTGACTTAACAAATTGACACTCTTGTTTATGGCATCAGTAATCACCCTAAGCCCTTGTCATGAGTTGCCAAGGCTGTGGAAGCCTTTTGAGTTCACCGACTCTGATCATATTTAGACAAGGTCGTAATCAAAGTGGAAGTTCTCTCCTCCCTTCAGAGAAAGGTACCTCCTTCTTTGATGACCTGTTCTTTCCACTGGGATCTCATTCATGGAGATCTTTCATTTAGGTCATTTTTATTTTTGCCAGAGTGTCTTGGCTTTCCATGCCTGAAATACTCTCATGGGCTTTTCAGCCAGATCCGCATGCCTTAAGGGCTGATTCTGAGGCCAGAGTGCTTAAACAGACATTTTTCAAAAGAGGAAATCCAAATGGCCAACAGACACATAACGGAAATGCGAATCTAAGCCACAATGAGGCTTCACCTCACCCCAGTTAGAACGGCTTTCATACAGAAATCAACAAATGACAAATGCTGGCAAGGATGTGAGGAAACTGCATGCTACTCCACTCCTGGTGGCAATGTAACCTGGTGCAGCCACTGCGAAAGACAGCATGTAGGTAACTCAGAAATCTGAATATGGACCTACCATACTGTCCTGCCATCCCACTCCTGGCAATTTACCCAAGAGGAATGAAATCAGCATATTGAGGTGTTACAGTACTACCATGATTATTGCAGTCAAATTCACTATAGCCAAAATATGGATGGAATCAACCAAAATGCTCAACAACTGAAGATGGATAAATAAATTATGGGATAGGTACACCACAGAATACTACACAGTGCTAAAACATGCAGTCTTGTCATTTGCAACAAAATGAATGAATCTGGAAAACTATATACCTAATAAAATGCCAAAGGGACAAACACCATACTTTCTCCCTGACCTGTGGTAACTAATAGAGTGACAAAAAAGAAACCTGTAGAAGTAAAAATGACACTTTGAGAAGCAATGACTGGAACAGCCCTTGCCTTGACTTTTGAGGAACAGGTTTTTTCCTCATACTATTTGTTGAACTTTATTTAAAGAATTATTTATTTTAAAGCATTCTTATGTAAGAAAAATAAAGCCAAAGGAGGAGAAGGAGAGGCAGAGAAAGATAGACAGGTCTTCTATCCACTGGTTCACTCCCTAATTGACCACAATGGCCAGAACTGCACAGATCTGAAGCCAGGAACCAGTCTCCCACATGGGTGTTGGGGCTCAAGGACTTGGGCCATCATCCGCTGATTTCTCCGGCCATAGCATAGCGCTCGATTGGAAGTGGACCAGCTGTGACTTGAACTGGCACCCATATGGGATGCTGGCACTACAGCCCATGGCTTTATCCAATACACCACACTTCTGGCCCCTAAACTCTTAACATAGAGTTAAACATGTGTGTATAAAGTCATTGAAAATAGATCTCAGTAAAAAATAAGAGAGGGAGGAGGAAGAGGGCTGGGAGTATAGGTGGGTGGGAGGGCGGGCTTGGTGGGAAGAATCACTATGTTTCTGAAGCTGTAATTTATGAAGTTTGTAACTGTAAAGTGATATAGTTCTGTATACATTCCTACATACTTACTTTTTTAAAAAGATTTGATAGACTTGAAAGAGATACTGATAGAGATAGAGCCCAGTGTGCAATAGTGCCAGCCCCGTGAAGTGCTCACAAAAATTTATCATTCTTCAATGCTTTTTTAAAGTGAACTAAGTTTCTCAAAAAGAAAAAAAATAGTGAAATAAATTTCAAGATGCAATGACATTAAACAGCCCTTGTCTTGACTGTTGAACAGTTTTTTATTCCTTGCGCAAGTTGCTGAACACTTTACCTGGCATAGAGCTTGTCTTCTGCATATAAAGTTAACTGAAAATGGACCTTAGTGGAGAATGGGACTGGGAATAGCCGAGGGAAGAGGAGGGGTTGGAGTGTAGGTGGGAAGGTGGGTATGATAGGAAGAATCACTGTATTTCTAAAGTTGTACTTATGAAATGAATGAATTTTGTATTCCATAAGGAAAAAGTTTCTTTGGGAAAAAATATACAAAAAAATCCAAAAGGGTCAGTAATCTCATAAAAAATGCTCAATAGCCTTAAGCATGAGAAAATTGTACATGAAAAGCACAAGGTATGCCTGTTTACAATTCCTGACACTACAAGAAAATATGGAAGAGGCAAATGCTCTTTAAGGAGGTGAGCAAATTGAATCTTTGATATGGTTGTGAAGATTGCAAATGCAGCTGCCCTGTGAAACAGTCCAAGAGTTTCCCAAATTGTCCAACAGTGAAGTATAATATATGACCCAATGTTTCCACTCCCAGGTGGATACTCAGGGGAATGGAAAACACGTTCAAAAATGTGTACAGGGATGCTTCAAACAGTTTTAGAAGGGGTGTTCAGAAAGTTCACAGTAATTTACATTATGAAAAAACAACGCACGGATTTCAGCCAAAACTATCAGACCCTAGAGGAATGAGAAACAATAGCAAAACTAGACAATAATATTTCATCAAACTAAAAGCTTTCAGACCACAAAGGAAACACTCAAAAGAGTAAAGAGTCAACCTACGGAATGAGAGAAAAGATTCCCAAGGTATACACATAACAAGGAGCTGATAACCATAGTGTCTGAAATACAGTAGCAAAACAACCCAATTTTAAAAAGGACAGTATCTCTAGAAAAATTTTTCAAAGCAGGACATATGTGTTTCCAGGTTCATGGAAATGCTGCACATTCCTCTTCAACTGGGAAACGTAAATCAAAACCACACTTAGACAGCACCTCACTCCTGCTACACCGCTGGTTTAAAAAGTAAAATGGCAACTAGAGCTGGTATGGGTGTGGGGAAAGGAGAATAACTGTTCAGCCACTGTCAAAAATAGTATGGAGGTCCCTCTAAAAACTTGAACTGCCATACGCCCCAGCAATACCACAGTGGTCATATACAAAGGAAATGAAGCCACTCTGGGGAAGAGACATCTGCACAATTGTGTTTATTATACCGGTCTCACAACAGCCACAATAGGGGAATAACGTAAGTGTCCCTTAAAAGATTAAAGGATAAAGAAAACGTGTGTGTGGGGCTGGCACTTGCCATGAAGAGTTAGGCTCCATCTGCAAATCCGCCATCCCATATGGGCACTGGTTCAAGACCAGTTGCTCCACTTCTGATCTAGCTCCCTGCTAATGCACCGGGCTCTTAGATTCAGATTGGCTCTTCCCAAACCTTTGCAGCCATTTGGGGAGTGAACCAATGGATGGGAGCTCTCTGTCTCTCCTCTTCTCTCTGGATAATGCATCACTCAGTAGCCCAGGCTACTGATGGATGCTTGGAGTGCCCACAGCATTTGTATTCAATGTTTTACTAGTATTCTTGGTAGTCGAGCTGGGTATGTATATGTTTTCCTGGGAATTTTAATTTCTTCTCATTGAAATGCTTCAAAGACAGAACCTTTTCTCCTCTAGGTGGTTTGCTTCCCAAATAATTTTATAAAATGAACAGAGCACTGCTCCAGATCAAATTGTGTGACATCTCTGCTTCAGGAGAACAATCAGAGGAGCCTGGGTTCCTCCAATGCCAGGAAATCCTGGCTCCCACCACACTGCCCCATCATCCCTCAGGCCTCATTTTTCTTGTCCTGAGGCTGAGGTCATGGATTTCTCAGTGCATCAGCCACAGAGTGCACGGGTCCCTGCCTTGTGCTCAGGTGTGAGCTCCATCTCCTGAAGGGTCTGGACCATCACCAGGCAGGGGCTGAGGATTTGTATCAAACACAGGGACACTGCAGGGATCACTCAAGAATGAAAAGAATGAAATGGGCCCTGAAGGACATGGCCATAAGAGATTTTTATTTCCTGTTTAATCTAAAACAGTTTGAAACTTGAAACTAAGTTTGGACATTGTGGGACATACAACTAATGCTACTTGCATACCAGGAGCTGTGTATGTGTGAGTGGATGTTGAGACCACCAACCATCCCACTGCAGCAAGAAGACCCTCAGACTCTGGGAATCATGGTCTCTTGGCATACAGTACAGGCACCGCAAACTGCGGGGTGGGTTTGGAATAAGGTGTTCTCAGGATGAAAATGGGTGGACGTGGTGTTGTCTAGAGGGTGGGCCCCTTTGGACCTTCACAAAAGTGTCAGGGAACTCAGAGGAAAGTTTTGAGCACAGCTCTCCCAAGATTCCTATTATCCAGCAGTTAATAAAGGAAAACAGAACAGGTGACGTGTTCCACTGGGGACTCCATGTTCAGCTTCGTGCTGTCACCAGAATGATATCCACAGAGAGATGAGCACATGGAGTCTTTTCCTTAAAACCCTGCAGGTTCCTCTCAGGTGTATGGAATCCCCCAGCTGTCCTCCTGGTAAGTGGCTCTTTATTGCAGAGATGGGAAATCAGGGCAGTTGGGTTGCTAGGCAGGAAAAAATGAAGACTACAAGGAGGTTTGTGACTGCCTCAGAAGAGACGTGGGCTCTAACAGTGCTCCAGAGCTCAGGCGTGTTCTCTGTGTAACACAACAAGGAGACAGTCTTCTCAGGATATTTGGTCTTTTCTATTAACAAATTGACTTTTTGGATTACCAAACTAAAACAGTCCACTAATCAACTTTAGTTTCCCATTCATTTCTTTGGATGAAAAGACTGATTTGCTAGGTATGTCAACTCTGAAAGCACAGATGTTCTACTAACATTAGCCTGAAACTGCACTCATTCATAAACAAATTTATCTGGGAGAGGAAGAGTTGAACTCTCACATTTTCATTCAAGCTCATCAGCTTTATGTGTTCATCTTCATAAATATTACTGTCATTTTAGACTACCTTTTAAGGTTTGCTTTTAAAAATGACTTCAACTTGCCAGCGCCATGGCTCACTAGGCTAATCCTCTGCCTTGCGGCGCCGGCACACCAGGTTCTAGTCCCGGTCAGGGTGCCGGATTCTGTCCCGGTTGCCCCTCTTCCAGGCCAGCTCTCTGCTGTGGCCAGGGAGTGAAGTGGAGGATGGCCCAAGTGCTTGGGCCCTGCACCCCATTGGAGACCAGGATAAGTACCTGGCTCCTGCCATCGGATCAGTGCGGTGTGCCGGCCGCAGCATGCCGGCCGCAGTGACCATTGGAGGTTGAACCAATGGCAAAGGAAGACCTTTCTCTCTGTCTCTCTCTCTCTCTCACTGTCCACTCTGCCTGTCAAAAAAAAATAGAAATAAAAATAAATTTTAAAAAATGACTTCAACCTTTAGAAGGATTTTGGATCTTTGCTCAAACAATGCATTAAGAAACCCTCCTCTGCCTACACAATGTCTACCAGATTTTCCTCAAGAAGTCATTTCTTGTCCAGGCTTCTGTTTCACAATTTTCAAGTTGATGAAGTCAGCTCTCAGACAGTGAGCAAACTCCAAACTAGAGAATGGGTAAATGAGGCTGAAATTATACTGAAAAGGAAAATGAAGAGATGGTGATGGGATTTTATCCTTCCTATCCCAAAATTTCAGGAGAATAATCTCTCTGGAATTGTTAAAGAGTCATCTAAAACAGAGCCTTTCCGTGTTTCATTGGTTATAAATATTTCAGATCCCTTCAGCCAGGAGGAAGTTTACAATACATTTCTTATATGATGTCTATGCTTGGACTTGTGCTTTCTTCTCCTTAGCCTTATGTACTGAATACGTAAGATACAATGAGCCTGTACCTATCTACCATGCATTTCTTAGTGTGAAATAATCTCTTCCTAGGAAAATACTGAAGAATACGGTGTGATCAGGAATGACAATGACGTCTGTGCTGACAGGACATCAGGCTGCTCTTCCCTCTTCCTGTGCTGATCAAGGAAGCCGACTCTCAGTGGACTGTCAGGCTGGTATTTGTGACACTGGATTTCTTTAGTGAATAAACCCTCTGATTTTTCTATGCTTTGAAATATAATAATTACTCTGCTCCTGATTTGGTCAGATTGCACATAAAAATAATGGTGTCATAAATACTCAAGGGTAAGCCAGTGCCTTGAAGTTTACTTTACAATTATTTCACCTTGCATGGCCAATATATAAACCCACCCAGAGTTTTACTGGGAAGAGCTGCCATTCATTTACCTAATTATTTCTCAAGGTTTTTCTTCGTTCCGTTGAAATTCAGGCAGTGTCAGCTTTGCCTGTGCTTACTAATGTCAGCTGTTTCTCCACAGATCTCTTTCTCATTCTCCAGCTGAAGCTGTCACTAAAACAAAGTGCTGTTAAGTACACCCACAGTCACTAACAGCCATGCACTACGTATGGTCACTGTCACCCACTGGTTAGCGTATGTTTTCACAATGATGGAGAAAATGACCTATATGGTAATGACCAAAGTATGCTGTCATGTATCCAAGGCATCTTAACAACATGCAGGTAATAAACTCTAGTATTTATCCATCACATCAATCCTAAGAGAGATGCATGGCGATGCTTATGCTCCAGGTGACAGAACAGATACAGCCCTTATAGTTCCCTCACCCCGTTTGTCTATCCCCAGGTTGTAAGTACAAAGCTTGTACTGGGGTCTGCTGAGGGTTTTCCTTCTCCTGTTACCACTGTCAGTTCTCTCCTGTCCACTGGGTCTGGCCCAGCTGATGGTGCCATGTATCAGGACTGCCCACATATGTACCATTGGGGAAATGTGCAATGTCACACGTGATTGCATCTTTGGTCAAGATGGCACATTGTTAATTTGCTCCTCAAGGAAAATCAGCCTTCAAGGATCAGTTCTATGAACTCCTGGTGGTGAGTTTTCAATGAAGTACTCCTTTCTCATGGACATTTCTTATTTTATTTCTCGTTCTCCTACTTGCCCAGTTGGCCTTTCCTTCCTCTATGATGGTGTGATCTGTCCAAGAGAGAACTCTCAGAACTTTCTTTCATAAGATTTCCTTTTATTAGCTGCTGCCAATTTAAAAAATATGATATGCCTCATGTTTATAAGGTTTGAAACAAAGTTAATAGTAATGCTGAATTAGAACATAATCCATTTTTAGTCAGAACCAAGTTCTCCAGCATAAAATTAATACTTCATTCACATGAACTTCCAGCCATGGGGAAGACCAGTGCTCAGGCCCCTGTGCAGAACCACAGGCAGACGAAGTGTCCCATCATCCTTTCTGTAGAAAGAAATCATCTGTCTACTTGACTATGAACATATTCACTGAGGTTTCCACAAGCCAGTACTGGAAAGGGAAGCAACTGTGCAACAGAGGTTGTTGAGTTGCCTGCTACTGTGGTGTTCATGACCCTACTCCTACAGGCAGGGATGGAGCTGGCAAATTATGAGAGGATGGCTCTCTCTCAAGGTGGGCTCTTGAGGAAAACCTCTCAGGGACAGCAATGGCTGCAGTTTCCATGCAGACACTTGTTCCCTAGGCACTATGCCTGTCCATACATTTATCAAATACCCTTGCACACAATCTCTAATAAGTGACACACAGTAAGTAACAGCTCAAGGTCACACATTTAGTTTAAGTAGGATCTTAGATTAAATTCAGAATCTATACTAACCAAGATTTGGTTTCTTATGTATTCAAAGTGTTTATCGAGAAATAAACCAAAATAAACCTAACAGTAAGATAAAATAACATGGGTATACCATGGACACTTATTCTTTGTGTGGTCTTCATTTGAATTCACCAAAAATTAGAGTTCTTACTAAGTAGCCAGAAAATTATCAGGATTTTATAGCTTCAAAGACAAAAACTCATTGCCATTTACTTTGAAAAAGTAAAAATAAGGTAAAACTCAACAATTTTCACATAATGACAATTTCATGGTCCAGGTCCTGCAGAAGGCCAGCAGTGGGACATAGTAGATGATCATGAATGCCAACTGTGCAGCTCGGAACAGAGTGGCTTCCAGGAGAGCGTGACTGGGGCTGCAGGCAACAAGTGTACACTGGGAATGATCCATACATCTTGTGGTTGAGAACGATCAATAATATAGTATTTCTGATAACAACATTTTTATTTTATCCTCAGACATTTACTACATCTTCTTTCTTCCCCCAAAGAGATGATTAAAAACAGTATACTTTCCAATCTCATTGCTGTCAGGAATGCCTTTTTCTTGGAAGTCAGCTTTGGGATCACAGTCAATGCCTTCCTTCTTCTCTTCCACATCCTGTGGTTCTTTCTCAAGCACAGGCCCAGGCCTACAGATCTGGCCATTGGGCACCTGGCCCTCATTCACCTGGTGATGCTGATCACTGTATGGGTTATAGTCGCAGATGTTTTTGAGTCTCACGACTTATGGGATGACATCACATGTAAAGTTGTCATCTACTTGCACCAGGTGATGCGGGGCCTCTCCCTGAGCACCACCTGCCTGCTGAGTGTCCTTCAGGCCATCACTCTCAGCCCCAGGAGCTCCTGTTTAGCAAAATTCAAGCTCACATCCTCACAGCACAACATGTGTGGATTTCTCCTCCTATGGCTCTTCAATTTGTCCAGTCGTGCTCGTTTCTTGATCTCAACTGTTGCTACTCCGAATGATACATTCCATGGTCTTATGTTTGTCACTCAATCCTGTTCTCTCTGGTCACTGAGCCACATACCCAGGCACACATTTTCTATACTGGGGATCTTCCGGGATGCCTCCTTAATAGGGCTCATGGCCGTCTCAAGTGGGTACATGGTGAACTTCCTGTGCAAGCACAAGAGGCGGTCCCAGCACCTTCACAGCATGAGATTCTCTGCAAGAGCCTCCCCAGAGCACAGGGCCACCCGCACTGTCCTGCTGCTCATGAGCCTCTTTGTGTTCCTGTACTTGATGGACTGCATTGTGTACTCCTTCTCAGGGATGTGGTGGAATAGCAACCCAGTTCGCCTGTGCATCCAGATGTTGGTGGGCAATGGCTATGCCACCATTGGACCTTTGTTGTTCATCAGTAGTGAAAAGCGAATGATCCAGTTTTTCAAATCCATGTTGGAAAGGCATGTAAGTGTTTAATTTTTCATTAATTGCTGATTCCAAGAAAGTGGAATAGGAACAGGGCAGCCTTTTCTAGGATAGGAGAAAATGGTTTTTAAAAAAGTGGAGACTGTGCATTCTCATGGGATAGTTGGAGGGACAACTACAGTGTAGATTCTGTGGAAGGAAGAGCAATGCTGTGGATCTCTGTGCAGGCTGCACAGGCACCGCAACAAGCATGGACAAAACAAATGAACCCAGTAGCCCTGAGCTAGAGAAAGCACCAGCTCTGGAGATCAAGATGAGATCAGAGTGCAGCAGCCCAGGCCACTGTAGTTACAGCTGCAGTGACACAGCAGACTCCAATTGGAGTCCAGTCCACAACCCTGAGGGGAACAGGGTTCTTACTCAACCAGCAGAGAAGAATAGGGGCACATCTCTCTCTTCCCATGACCCTAACAACAGCGTACATCAACCAGCTGCCAGAGGGTGGGTGCCATTGGACCTAAGTAGGTAGCAGCTGCTCCAGGGAGAGGGACAGTAGCCATCTTGTCAGCACAGGCAATCACAGCAGTTCCCATGCACTCATCTGGCAACAGATGGGGAGAGGCAGCCTTTCCAATGTTAGTCCCAGCTGCAGAAACTCTTGTAAATGCCCAACATGATTGTGAAACAAGCAGGGTCGTGCTGGTATTCTGCACACATGTGATCCAGGGATTTTACCAGATGAAAAAAAAATCCACATTCCCCACTGATGTTGAGCCTGGCTGGAGGACTGACAGGGGCTCAGCACCCATCTATGACTGTGAGGTGTGCTCAGCCTCTCAGTGTATCACAAGCTCCAGAGTCCAGGGCTCAAAGCACAGAGGAAACAGTATGATCAAAGTGTGCATACTGCCAAAAGCAATTTACAGATTCAATGTAACCCCAATCACAATACCAATGACATTCCTCTTAGATCTAGAAAAACCAATGGTAAAATTCATATGAAAACACAAGAGACCCTGGATAGCTAAAGCAATCTTATACAGCAAAGACAAAGCCACAGGCATCACAACACCAAATTTCGAGACTTACTACAAGGAAGTTATAATTCAAACAGCCTGGTACTAGTTAAAATAAAACAGCTGCATAGACCAATGGAACAGAACAGAAACGCCAGGTATCAATCCAGCATCTACACCCAACTTATATTCAAACAAGGAGCTAAAACTATTCCCTGGACCAAGGACTGTCTCTTCAACAAATCGTGCTGGGAAAACTGGATTTCCACATGCAGAAAAATGAAGCAGGACCTCCACCTTACACAAAAGTCCACTCAAAGTGAATCAAAGACCTAAATCTACAACCTGCTACCATCAGATTACTAGAGAACACTGGAGAAACTCTTAAGTCTTTTCCTATGCCAATGTCCTGATTGGAAAAGACCACAGAGGTAAAGGCAGTCAAAGTCAAAATTAACAAATGGGATTACATCAAACTAAGAAGCTTCTGCACTGTAGAAATACTCAGCAAAGTGAAGAATCAACTGAGAGAATGGGAGAAAATATTTGCCAACATGCCAATTGAAAAAGGATTAATATCCAGAATCTATGAAGAGCTCAAGAAACTCAACTTCAACAACACAACAATCCAGCCAAGAAATGGGTAAAGGTATTAAGTAAGTATTTTTTCAAGAGGCAAAACTCAAATGGCCAAAAGACACATAAAAAATGCTCAGGATCACTAGCCATTAGGGAAATACAAGCACAACGAGATTTTTCATTTCACCCCATTTAAAATGCCTGTCATACAGACATCAACAAACAAATAAGGCTGGCAAGGATGTGGTGGGAAAGGTAGCCTAATGCACTGCTGGTGAGAATGTAAACTGGTATAGCCAATGGTGAATGACCCAACCATCCCACCCCTGAAAATTTAACCGAATGAAAATAAATCAGCGTATTAAAGAGTTCTCTGCACCCCTATGTTCACTGCAGCTCAACCCAGATGTCTATCAACTGAAGACTGGATAAAGAAATTATGATACATACACACTATGAAATACTACACAGCAGTAAAAAAAAAAAACATGAAATCCTGTTATTTGCAACAAAATGGATAACCTGGAAACTACAATTCTTAGTGAAATAATCCAGTCCCAAAAAGGCAAATACCTTATGATTTCCCTGATCTGGAATAACCAATACAGTACCTAAAATGTCATCTATAGGAGTGAAATTTACACTTGGAGATTGAATAATTTCTCATAGCCCTTGTCTTGACTTTGAGGAACAGTGGTTTTTTCTTCATACTACTTGTTGAAGTCTTTATTAAGTGTATTGTTGGCTTGTAAGTAGAGAGTTAACGTAAAGTAGATATTTGTAAAAATTAAGAATGAGAATAGGAGAGGGAGAGGGAAGAAGGATAGAAGGAGAGGTGGGAGAGAGGATAGGGTGGAAATTATCATGATTTTCCTGAATCTGTACATGGAAATTGCATGAAATCTGGATATCTTAAATATTAAAAATTGTTCATTAATAACTATCATTTCTTTGATGAGTAAATACTTTGACCTCAAAATGATTAATGATTGTCTACAAGATGTGCTCTCCAGGAGTTCAGGGTTTTTTCTGTTAAACTACTTATGTTGTTGCATGTTGACATGTAAAAAATAGGTAACAACCCTACAACAACTATTGGGTAAACCCAAGTGTCCAATTCAAATCAGATGCATAATAACTAGAGCTTGTCCTGAGTTACAAACTTTAAGTGACTAAACACATGTGAGTTTTCAAGATGGAGATGTGATCTGAGGATATACACAGGATAGAAGGACAAGAAAGGGGCATAGGAAACACTGGGGAATTGACCCAGTCACAGGACCCAGAGCAGGGGCTTGTGGCCCTGTGAGTGACAGAGCTCAAATACAAAGGAAGGAGGCAAGGGCACAGCTGTTCTCCCATCTGCAGCGTGAGTGAAACAGGAGTTGAGATGATGCATGAACACCATGAGGTCCAGCACTCGCTGACCTGCTTTAGGTACAAGAAAAAGCACACCTGGGTTTTCATTATCACACCTACCCACTGCACCACTGTCTCATCACTCAATATTCTCATCAGATATAAAATGACCTCTTTGATCTTTGGCAGCAAGTAGGAGGCAACCACTAAAATGCTCATTTTGTTTACTTTTAAGGAAATTTTAGCCCCATAGTCACTGTTGTCATCTGACACATAGAGCTGCTGCAGCATGTGCCAATGTATTGATATCATTCACTTACAACTGTGACACCTAACCTGGGATGAGATGTGTAGTTGTGGTAATAGGCCATGTTCTGGTCCTGCAGCCATCTCTAAGTCTCAGAGTCTGACTAACACAAGTGAGATCTTTAACTGCAAGGTAATCAAATTGCTATCAGTAACTAAAGGAATCCTGAGAAGCCTCAAACATTTGTGAATGAATCTGTGCATTTCTAAAAAACACAGCAGTCTAACAATCCCAAGGGAAATCATAGAAATTGTGTAAATGACCTGAAATGGCAAACCTATGTCACAATTTGTGTGATGCCTAAGCACTGCATAGAAGAAAATAGATAATATCAAATGGTATTCCAGGCCGGCGCCGCGGCTCACTAGGCTAATCCTCCGCCTAGCGGCGCCGGCACACCGGGTTCTAGTCCCGGTCGGGGCGCCGGATTCTGTCCCGGTTGCCCCTCTTCCAGGCCAGCCCTCTGCTGTGGCCAGGGAGTGCAGTGGAGGATGGCCCAGGTGCTTGGGCCCTGCACCCCATGGGAGACCAGGAAAAGCACCTGGCTCCTGGCTCCTGCCATCGGATCAGCGCGGTGCGCCGGCCGCAGCGCGCCGGCCGCGGCGGCCATTGGAGGGTGAACCAACGGCAAAGGAAGACCTTTCTCTCTGTCTCTCTCTCTCACTGTCCACTCTGCCTGTCAAAAAAAAATAAAAAAAAATAAAAAAATAAAAAAAAAATGGTATTCCAACAAAGAGCAGTCCCCAGATGGTTATCTGAGCTTCTACTTTCAAAAACTGACAGAGAAATTAAGCCAATCATTTTTACAAGGATGAAAATAAAATTCTGGTTAGAATCAATACATGGGAGAAAGGAATGGATCACCAGTCAGAACTAGGGAGAAGACATCACCATAGAGCAGATGCTACACTTGATCTTAGCCAAAAGGCCGAGAAGTGATAGAGCAGATATTATAGTCATTAAAATATAATTAAGGGGCCCATGTTACGGTGTAACAGATAACGCCACCTCCACCTGTGATGCTGGCATCATGTATGGGCACTGGTGCATACCCCAGCTACTTTCACTTCCTACTCAGCTTCCTCCTAATGCCCCTGGGAACACATCGAAACATGGTTCCCATGCTTGGGTCACTGCTACCCGTGTGGGAAACCCAGATGAAGCTCCTGGCTGAAGCCTTCTCCAGCCCTGGCTGTTGTGGCCATCTGGAGAGTGAACCAGCAGATGGAAGAGCTCTCTTTTCCTGTCTCTCCTCTTTAACTTTGCTTTCAAATTAATAAATCTTAATAAGATAATAATGTTCAACAAATTTACTATAAAACAAATGTACTGTAAAAGATCTCTACAATTACAGCTATGAATCACTAGTGACAGGCATAAAGAGGACATGATGAAATAGAAAGATTTCCCATGTTCAGGGACTGGAAGATTAAGTACCATTAACAAGTCCATATTATATAAACTGACATGCAGACGCAATGCAATCTCCATCAAATTACCAATGACAAATTCCAGAGAACCAGAAAGAAACACTACTGAAGAATCAAAGACCCAACAGCAGAAAACAACCTTAATCAGAACAAAGAGATACCACAGTATTGGCTTAAAATATACTGCAAAGCTATAGTGATTACAATAGCACAACAAAAGACACACAGACCAGTGGAACCAGAGACCTAGAATTAAACATGCACCTACAGCTAATGGACCTTCAACAAGAATGCTATAACATATCTGAAAAAGCAACAGTCTTTTCAATGAGTGGCATTGGGATTTGAGATGTATGTGCAGAAAAAAAAATGTAATCAGGCACTCTCTCTCCCAAGTACAAAAATTAACTCAAAATGGATCAAGATCTAAATGTACAGCCGGATACTTTAAAATTACAAGAAAACAGAATGAACAAGAATTTGTGGGTTCAATCCCCAGAAGTAGAACTGGTAACATAATTACATCAAGCTAAAGACCTCTGCATGGCAAAGCAAATAATCAAGAGTAAAGCGATGGGGCCAGCACTGCAGCATAGTAGGCTAAGCCCCCGCCTGCAGCGTAGACATCCATATGGGCAGCGGTTCATGTCCTGCCTCTTCCCATTATGATTCCTATCTCTTCTCTGTCCTAGGAAAGCAGTGGAAGATGGCCTGCATGTTCGGGTTCCTGCATCTACATGGGAGACCTGGAGGAAGTTCCTGCCTCGTGGCTTTCGATCAGCTTAACACCAGCCACTGCGTCCAGTTGGGGCGTGAGCCAGTGGATGGAAGACCTTTCTCTCTGCCTCTCCCTCTCTAACTCAACCTCTCAAATAAATAAATGAAATCTTTAAAAAAAGAATAAAGGGACAACCAACAGAATGGGATAAGATATTCTCAAGCTATACAGATAGGTGACAAGGGAATAATAATCACAATATCTAAAAACTAAATGGCAAAATAGCTGAAGCATCCAACATAAAAATGGGCAAAGGCCTACAGAAACATTTTTCATGGAAGACATCTAAACATCCAGGTGCATGAAAATGCTCAACTTCACTCATCAACAGGGAAATGAAGATCAAGCCTGCAAGAGAGCCATTGCTCCCTCCTGTCGGGCTGGCTGCCATCACAAAGACAACTGGTAACAGCATTGAGATGGATGTGTGGAAAGGGGGAACCTTGCATACTGTTGGGAAGGTCAGTCTGTCCAACCACTGGGAAAGCAGCATGGAGGTTCCTGAAAAGCTAAAAACAGAACTACCTTGTGATCCAGCAATCCCTCTACCAGACACAAACCCAAGGGAAATGAAACCACATTGTCAAAGAGATGTATGCACGTCAGTGAATCACAGCCATCTTCACAATAGCAAGACATGGAAACAACTTAAGTGTTTACCAACTGCAGAAAGGATAATATATGTGTGTGTGTGTGTGTGTGTGTGTGTATAGTAGACTGCTATTCAGCTATTGAATGAATGAAATCTTATCACTTGCATCAAGATGAATCCAACTGAAGATCATTATGCTAAACAAAATAAGCCAAACACAGAAAGACACATTGCATATGATTCCACTTATATCTCTAAAAAACGTTGACCTCATAAAAGTTGAAGGCTAATAATAAGAGGCTGTGGAAAACAGTGTTGAGGGAGGGAGGGAGGGAAAACTGATTAATAGGTACTAATTTATACTTATAAAGGAATTACTGCATTTGGTGTTTTATTGCATGGTAGACTCTCCAGTTAACAGTTCACTGTATACTCTTTCTGGAGAAGGCAAAGAAGTATTTCAAATGCGTTCAGTGTAAAAAAGTGATAAACATTTGTCAACTGATCATCATGACCTCAATTTTTTTAAGCTTTATTTTTTATTTTAAAGGTAGAGATACAGAAAAATAGGTAGAGACAGAGAACTTTTGTATCAGCTGGTTCACTTCCCAAATGTTCACAACAGCCAGGGCTAGGCTGCACTGAAGCCAGGAGTTTCTTCCATGTCTACCACATGAGTACAGGGGCCCAAGGACTTTGGGAAAGCAACAGCAGATGTCCCAACACAATAGTGGGGAGCCAGATTGGAAGCAGAGCAGCCAGGACTGGAACTGGTAACCCATGGGAGATGCCGGCATCACAAGTAGTGACTTTTCCACCTACACCACGATGCCAACCCCATCAACATTATACACCTTATACACATATTGAAACATGGCATGGTATCCCATATGTATGTGTACTTTACAGTAATTGGAAAAATAATTGGGACAGGCATTTGGTGCAGCAGTAAAGATGTCAATTCACACACCTGCATTCCATGTCAGGATACCAGGGTCTGAGTCCTGGCTGTTTCCAATCCCAGATTCCTGCTGATGTGCCCTTGGAAGGCAGCATGAGATGGGTCCCTGCTAACCACATCAGCGACTTGGACTGGCTTAGTTCAGGCACAACGCTACTGTTGCAGGCATTCAGAGAGTGATCCAGTGGATGGGAGATGTATTTATTTCTATGAAAGGCAGAGAGGCAAACTGAAAAATTGGTCTAGATCAGCCCAAAGGTTATGGGTGACCTGATCTAGCACATTTTTGGTGCTCTGGCTGCCCCTCTATGGATTGCATTTTCAGCCCACAGCTGCCCCTGTGCTGTCTCCTTCGCCTGCTCCATCACAATCTTCTAAACAGAGACCTGCTATCAGCCATGGTGCTCACAGTAAAAACTGTAACTGTTTATAACCATTTAAACTTTATTTTTTTTTGACAGGCGGAGTGGACAGTGAGAGAGAGAGAGACAGAGAGAAAGGTCTTCCTTTTGCAGTTGGTTCACCCTCCAACGGCTGCCGTGGCTGGCGCACTGCGGCCGGCGCATCCCGCTGATCCGATGGCAGGAGCCAGGTACTTATCCTGGTCTCCCATGGGGTGCAGGGCCCAAGCACTTGGGCCATCCTCCACTTCACTCCCTGGCCACAGTAGAGAGCTGGCCTGGAAGAGGAGCAACCAGGACAGAATCCAGCGCCCTGACCGGGACTAGAACCTGGTGTGCCAGCGCCGCAAGGCGGAGGATTAGCCTAGTGAGCCGCGGCACCGGCCCCGTTTGAACTTTAAAAGCAGAGAGGAACAAGAAAAATGTATGTCCAACCTTCAGAACATAGACTTCTCATAACTACTGCTTGTAGATCATGCTTGAATGGAAGCCAACTAAGCCGGCTGCCGAGGCTGCTGGATCTGCAGAGGCAGGATGCGGCTTTGCTGCTGGGCACAAGAGGCTCCACTGTCTGGTCAGCAGCTGCAGACCCACTGAGCCAACCCTGTGGAGGGGCAGCCAGGGCAGAGCTGGGTGATAGATCCCCCCAGACACTGCCCAAGTGAGCCCAGGGTACGGACGGCCACATGCATGTTCGCAGCATTAAACCCTCGGCCTCAGAGGTCTGCTTCATAAAAAATCCAGATGAGTCAGTGTTTTCCTAGGCATTACACATCTGAATAGACAGAAACTTGTTTCTACTTTGTGGTCCACTTCTAACCAATTCAATACAATTAACACAGAACAGGTTGTCTGACAACTCTAATTTGAGAGAACAGTCACATCTGAACCCTGGGGTTCCCCTGCTGCCAGGGAATCCTGGCTCCCCCAACACTGTTCGACCATCACTCAGTCCTCATTTTCCTTTCTGCAGAGGGCAGATGCATGGGTTTCTTAGTGCATCAGCCACAGAGTGCACAGGTTGCTGCCTTGTACTGAGGTGTGAGCTCCATCTCTTGAAGGGTCTGGACCATCTCCAGGTGGGGCTATGTTTGTGTCACACATGAGGACACACCATGGAGCTCTAGAGAATCAAAGTGATAAAATGGGCTCCAACCTTCAGATGCCTCCTGCACTCATGTCCATAAGAGATTAGTAAATCATATGTAATCTGAGAGCTTGACACACTGAACTAAGCTTGGACATCACAGTGTACAGTTAATGCCACTCAGAAACCAGGTGCTGCATGTGCAGTGGGTAGCATGACCAGGCGGCCTCCTGCACCAGAGAGGATCCTCAGAGCCACTGGGGGGCACCAGGGTCTCTCAGCCCAGGGCAAGGGTGCTGCACAGTGTGGAGTATTTGTGGCTAAGGTGCTCGCAGGATCACCATGAGAGCACTCAGTGTCATCCACCAGTCTGTGTCCTTCGTGACCCTCACACATGTGTCAAGAAACGCACAGCAAAGTTTTGAGCACAGCTCCCCCCGGATTGCTGTTACCCAGGAGAGAACACAGAAAACCAAGAGACCAGTGATGTGTTCCACTGGAGACTCCGTGTTCAGCTTCGTGCTGACACTACAATGACCATCCACAGAGATATGAGCTCAGGACGTCCTTCTTTTAAAGTCTGCAGGTTCCTCTCAGGTGCACAGAACTCTGCACCTGTCCTCCTGGGTAAGTGGCTCTGTATTGTCCAGATGGGGGATCAGGTGTGTGGGTTCCTATGCATTGAGCAAATTGGGAATATAGTAAGGTTTGTGACAGCCTCAGAGACGTGGGCTCCCAAAGTCCTCCATAGCTCAGGCGTGCTCTCTGTGCAACACCATGGGGAAATGGTCGTCTCAGAGTATCTGGTCTTTTAGTTTGGCAACCAAAAAAAAATCAGTACATTTTTCATATAAATGGATTTAATTTCCTATCTTTCTTTGGGTGAAATGACTATCATTTGCCTAGTCTATCAACTCTCAAAAGCCCGCATTTTCACATCATTTTAGACTAAAACTGTACTCATTCATAACCACACATTTACCAGGGAGGAGATGAGTTGAATTCTGTTTTCATTCAATATAACCAGCTTTATTCTTTCATCACAGTACAGGATTATCATTTTAAACGTTTTGTTAAAGATTTTCCTACTAACTTAAACCTTTAGAAGGAAATGGATGTCTTTGTCATGCTACTCAGTATGCGGGTTAATGCTCCCCTTCCTACACAACCTCCACCGCTTTCTTGTCCTGCCTTCAGCTTCACAAACTCCAAACTGATGAAGTCGATTCTCAAGCTCAGAGGCCAAAATTACACTAGAAACCAAGATACAGAGGATACAAGGATGGGGATGTATCTTTCCCATCTCTTAATGATGGAGGACTATCTCAGAACTGCGTCCTACTGTCCTTTATGGATTCAAAAATCCCTGTTTCAATGATGATAAATTCTCCAGAAACCTTCCATCATGGGGAGATTCTAGAATAACAGATTTATGCTCCCTCCTGCCCAAGTGGATGTACTTATGATGCAAGATATGTTGTGCAGGCCTACATATATCAAGCCTTTATTAGAATAAATACATGTGAAATAATTCCTTTCTTCTCAGCGAGTTCCTAACCAGTCCATGCTGTGCAGGTCAGCAGTTTGTGGGAGGAGGCACGGCTAGGGAGGACTTGCTAAGAGCATTGCTTTAAGCTTCTTTTATGAAATGTTCACATGTTTCAGAAATAGCCAATATAAAGAAAACAATACAGAGCTAATCTAACAAATGCACATCAGATGTGGGATTTGGCACGTATGTCCCCCTGGTAACACAGTGCATACTCAGCACAGCATGGAGTGGGCTGGTGAGTGGTCTCTGGTCTTCAGCTGCCTCTCTGGTCCCCCACAAGAGCCACTATCAGTGGGTGCCTCGAGTGTGAACAGCTCTGTGGTTTTCCTTCATCACCATTCTGTCTAAAGGAGAACTTCCCCAGCTCCTTCTGAGGAATTTCCCCTGTAGAAAAACAGACGTCTCCAGTGGCTCTGAAGGTGGCTCCACCTAAAATGGGATTTCCTGATCTGATCCCAAGTTCCTGCCTTTTCTCACACATGTCCCTGAGAAACACTGAACATCTGGAGCCCACACACTCACAACCTAGCCAAGAAAAACATGCTACTAGATCAGTTTTCTAACACCATGTACGCACAAAGTTCAATTTTATTTTAAAATCTGAAGCAAAGCAAACCCGTACCAGGGCACTTCAAAAATTCATGGAAAATGGAATAAAAAATAAGTTTATTTTGACATGAAACACTTTGAAGTCTAGGTAGCATTTTTCCCTAATATTTGTAAGAATGGAAAATTGAAAGACCCTTTATTACATGGATTTTTAAATGTTTCTGAAAAATGAGCATCTTTAGTTCTATAATTTAAAGTTCTCACATGTTTCAAATAAAGTAACAAAAGTTTACTTTTCAGGTTATGTATGTCCATCATTAGTTTATAGCTCAGTCTTTTAAAGTGTTGTAATGTTACTTCATTTCCATTAAATGTCATTATGTTAAAATACTGTAAGTAATATTTCTGAACTTACATGAAATAAATACACAAGAAATGGGTACGTGTCCTTTTAGACACAGGAAAGACAATGAGGACTGTTCAGAGCTGTGTGCTTAATGCTGGCACAGGACCCATAAATGCAGAAACAGGTGGATGAAGAGACACGTATTATCCTGCTTTCACCTGAGCCTACCAAAGGATCAAACCTTATCTTGTCAAATGTATCAATGCAATAGACTATGCCATATTTGATCAATACTTTACCTTTTAAAATGCCACTATGCAGAGGAGGCAAGATGGTGGAATAGGAAGGGAGCACACTGAGAGTCCGAGGAGAGACAGTTTAATAAAAGTGGAGATACTGCAGGTTCAAGGAAGAGTAGGGGAGGAAACAGCAGAAGAAACTCTTCCGGAATACATGATTCACAGCGGACCTGCGTGGAGAGCGTGGGAGCCCACAGTTCGGGACACCAGCGGCAGACTCAACACACCAGCGCTGGAACACGAGGTGAGCCGAACCTCAATAGCCCGAGACACCGGCAGGCAAGCGGAGAGAGGAGACTAGAGGGAACGACCCCCCGGGGCGGGGAGGAGTTCACTAGGCTAACTGGAAGAGAGAGACAGAGAAAAAAAAAGGTGACTGGTACGGACACGGGTTTCTCTCTCTCCGCTCACCTCTCAAGGGCGAGCAAGACAAAGAGCAGGCGCCATCTTCAACATACTTCATAAGCAGAGCGACCTCAGGTCTGCATCGGCCCTGAGCCTAGCAGAAAAAACTGACTCTGGGCGGGGTGAATTAACAGGAGATTAGGACCTAGTAAATTTGTGGTGCTACTGAACTGAGACTGTGAAAAAAGAGACGGTGGGGGAGAGAACTCACGGAATTCACGTGAGCACTCTCCAGAGACGCTACAATTCCGTAACTTTGGCAACCCAGTGGGAGACTGAAGCAGAATTTGAGCCCACTCTGAGGGCCGAACAGATTCCCTGTGTGGTCCTTGGGAAAGAGCTTCTGATCTCTGCCTCCTGTGGGTATATCATTTGCCTGATAACTACCTCCAACTTCGTTCAGCTGTGCGGAATTACTTCCCTTTTGAATCAAAAAAAGAAAGAAAGAGAGAGAGAGAGATTTACCACGCCTAACCTGGGAGTGTCACCTTTGGCACACCAAACAGAGCTCTCAGGCCACACCCATCTCAAGCCCTAAGGCTCCATCAAAAACAGATAGTCCACTTAATCTAGAGTCATAGTATAACAAGAAAAAGCACCACAGTGAAGAAACCAAATATCTCCAATATGCCAAATAACAAACGCAAAAACCGAGGTAATAAAAACAAGGAAGTCACCATGACGCCCTCAAATGAAAAAGACACCCCAATTCAAGTTTATGAAGATGATGACATAGAAGAAATGCAAGAAGCAGAACTCAAAAAATTGATAAGAACATTAAGAAGTTCTCAAAAACAAATTCTTGAACTATAGAAATCCTTAATGGACAAGATAGAAAATCTCTCTCGTGAAAATGAAATATTAAGGAGGAATCAAAATGAAACGAAACAACTAGTACAACAGGAAACTGGGATAGTGACTGAAGTGAAGAATTCAATAGATCAAATGAAAAACACAATAGAGAGCCTTACAAACAGAATGGGTGAAGCAGAAGAGAGAATATCGGACTTAGAAGACAGAGAACAGGAAAGGATACAGTCAGACCAAAGAAAAGAAGAGGAAATTAGAAATCTAAAACATATTGTCAGGAATCTTCAGGATACTACTAAAAAACCCAACATTCGGGTTCTAGGAGTTCCTGAAGGCATGGAGAGGGAGAAAGGATTAGAAGGCCTTTTTAGTGAGAAAATAGCAGAAAATTTCCCAGGTTTGGAGAAGGACAGAGAAATCCTAGTACAGGAAGCTCACAGAACCCCTAATAAACACGACCAAAAGAGATCCTCACCACGACACGTTGTAATTAAACTCTCCACAGTGAAACAGAAAGAAAAGATCCTAAAATGTGCAAGAGAGAAACGTCAGATTACTCTCAGAGGATCTCCAATCAGACTCACAGCTGACTTCTCATCAGAAACTCTACAAGCTAGGAGGGAATGGCGAGATATAGCCCAGGTACTAAGAGAGAAAAACTGCCAGCCCAGAGTATTATATACTGCAAAGCTATCATTTGTGAATGAAGGTGAAATAAAGACTTTTCATAGCAAACAGAAATTGAAAGAATTTGTCGCCACTCGTCCAGCCCTGCAAAAGATGCTTAAAGATGTGTTACACACAGAAACACAGAAACACGGTCATCAATATGAAAGAAGATAAAGGAAGGAAACCTCACAGCAAAAGATCACAGGGAATTCAAAGCATATATTAGAACTTATCTTTGGCAAATGTCAGGGCAAATTACCACTTTTCATTAGTCACATTGAACGTTAATGGCCTAAACTGTCCAGTTAAAAGACACCGATTGGCTGATTGGGTTAAGGAACAAAACCCATCTATTTGCTGCTTACAAGAAACACATCTTTCCAACAAAGATCCATACAGACTGAAAGTGAAAGGCTGGAAAAAGATATACCATGCCAACAGAAATGAAAAAAGAGCCCTCTTAATATCAGACAACATAAACTTTACCACAAAAACTGTTAAGAGAGACAAAGAGGGGCACTATATAATGATTAAGGGATCAATTCAACAGGAAGATAGAACAATTATCAATGTATATGCACCTAACTACAGGGCACCAGTTTATATAAAAGATTTGTTAAGGGACTTAAAGGGAGTCTTAGACCCCAATACAGTGGTACTGGGGGACTTCAATACTCCACTCTCAGAAATAGACAGATCAATAGGACAGAAGATCAACAAGGATACAGTAGATTTAAACGACACTATAGCCCAAATGGATCTAACAGATATATACAGAACTTTCAATCCTATAGCTAAAGAGTTTACATTCTTCTCAGCAGTACATGGAACCTTCTCTAGCATTGTTCACATACTAGGCCATAAAGCAAGTCTCAGCAAATTCAAAAGAATTAGAATCATACCATGCAGCTTCTCAGACCATAAAGGAATGAAGTTGGAAATTAGCAACTCAGGAATCCCTAGAGCATACGCAAACACATGGAGATTGAACAACATGCTCCTGAATGAACAATGGGTCATAGAAGAAATTAAAAGAGAAATCAAAAATTTTCTGCAAGTAAATGAGGATAACAGCAAAACATACCAACATTTATGGGACGCAGCAAAAGCAGTTTTTTTTTTTTTTTTTGACAGGCAGAGTGGACAGTGAGAGAGAGAGAGAGAGAGAGAAAGGTCTTCCTTTGCCGTTGGTTCACCCTCCAATGGCCGCCGCTGCAGCCGGCGCACCGCGCTGATCCAATGGCAGGAGCCAGGAGCCAGGTGCTTTTCCTGGTCTCCCATGGGGTGCAGGGCCCAAGCACCTGGGCCATCCTCCACTGCACTCCCTGGCCATAGCAGAGAGCTGGCCTGGAAGAGGGGCAACCGGGACAGAATCCGGCGCCCCGACCGGGACTAGAACCCGGTGTGCCGGCGCCGCAAGGTGGAGGATTAGCCTATTGAGCCACGGCGCCGGCCCAGCAAAAGCAGTTTTAAGAGGAAAGTTTATATCAATAGGTGCCTATATCAAGAAATTGGAAAGGCACCAAATAGATGAGCTTTCAATTCACCTCAAGGATCTAGAAAACCTACAGCAAACCAGACCCAAATCTAGTAGGAGAAGAGAAATAATTAAAATCAGAGAAGAAATCAACAGGATTGAAAAAAAAATTACAAAAAATCAGCCAAATGAGGAGCTGTTACTTGAAAAAATCAACAAAATTGACACCCCATTGGCCCAACTAACTAAAAAAAGAAGAGAAAAGACCCAAATCAATAAAATCAGAGATGAAAAAGGAAACGTAACAACAGACACCACAGAAATAAAAAGAATCATCAGAAATTACTACAAGGACTTGTATGCCACCAAACAAGGAAACCTATCAGAAAGGGATAGATTCCTGGACACATGCAACCTACCTCAATTGAACCAGGAAGACATAGAAAACCTAAACAGACCCATAACTGAGACAGAAATTGAAACAGTAATAAAGGCCCTCCCAACAAAGAAAAGCCCAGGACCAGATGGATTCACTGCTGAATTCTACCAGACATTGAAAGAAGAACTAACTCCAATTCTTCTCAAACTATTCAGAACAATCGAAGAAGAGGGAATCCTCCCAAATTCTTTCTATGAAGCCAGCATCACCTTAATTCCTAAGCCGGAAAAAGATGCAGCATTGAAAGAGAACTACAGACCAATATCCCTGATGAACATAGATGCAAAAATCCTCAATAAAATTCTGGCCAATAGAATGCAGCAACACTTAAGAAGATCATCCACCCAGACCAACTGGGATTTATCCCTGGTATGCAGGGATGGTTTAATGTGAGCAAGACAATCAATGTGATACACCACATTAACAGACTGCAGAAGAAAAACCATATGATTACCTCAATAGATGCCGAGAAAGCATTTGATAAAATACAACACCCATTCATGATGAAAACTCTAAGAAAACTGGGTTTGGAAGGAACATTCCTCAATACAATCAAAGCAATCTATGAAAAACCCACAGCCAACATCCTATTGAATGGGGAAATGTTGGAAGCATTCCACTGAGATCTGGTACCAGACAGGGATGCCCACTCTCACCACTGCTATTCAATATAGTTCTGGAGGTTCTAGCCAGAGCTATTAGGCAAGAAAAATAAATTAAAGGGATACAAATTGGGAAGGAAGAAGTCAAACTATCCCTCTTTGCAGATGACATGATTCTTTATTTAGGGGACCCAAAGAACTCTACTAAGAGACTACTAGAACTCATAGAAGAGTTTGGCAAAGTAGCAGGGTATGAAATCAATGCACAAAAATAAACAGCCTTTGTATACACAGACAATGCCATGGCTGAGGAAGAACTTCTAAGATCAATCCCATTCACAATAGCTACAAAAACAATCAAATACCTTGGAATAAACTTAACCAAGGACATTAAAGATCTCTACGATGAAAATTACAAAACCTTAAAGAAAGAAATAGAAGAGGATACCAAAAAAATGGAAAATTAGACCATGCTCATGGATTGGAAGAATCAATATCAAAATGTCCATTCTCCCAAAAGCAATTTATAGATTCAATGCAATACCAATCAAGATACTGAAGACCTTCTTCTCAGATCTGGAAAAAATGGTGCTGAAATTTATATGGAGGCACAAGAGACCTCGAATAGCTAAAGCAATCTTGTACAACAAAAACAAAGCCGGAGGCATCACAATACCAGATTTCAGGACATACTACAGGGCAGTTGTAATGAAAACAGCATGGTACTGGTACAGAAACAGATGGATAGACCCATGGAACAGAGTTGAAACACCAGAAATCAACCCAAACATCTACAGCCAACTTATATTTGATCAAGGATCTAAAACTAATTCCTGGAGCAAGGACAGTCTATTCAATAAATGGTGCTGGGAAAATTGGATTTCCACGTGCAGAAGCATGAAGCAAGACCCCTACCTTACACCTTACACAAAAATCCACTCAACATGGATTAAAGACCTAAATCTACGACCTGACACCATCAAGTTACTAGAGAACATTGGAGAAACCCTTCAAGATATTGGCACAGGCAATGAATTTCTGGAAAAGACCCGGGAGGCACAGGCAGTCAAAGCCAAAATCAACTATTGGGATTGCATCAAATTGAGAAGTTTCTGTACTGCAAAAGAAACAGTCAGGAGAGTGAAGAGACAACTGACAGAATGGGAAAACATATTTGCAAACTATGCAACAGATAAAGGGTTAATAACCAGAATCTACAAAGAGATCAAGAAACTCCACAAAAACAAAGCCAACAACCCAATTAAGAGATGGGCCAAGGACCTCAATAGACATTTTTCAAAAGAGGAAATCCAAATGGCCAACAGGCACATGAAAAAATGTTCAAGGTCATTAGCAATCAGGGAAATGCAAATCAAAACCACAATGAGGTTTCACCTCACCCCGGTTAGAATGGCTCACATTCAGAAATCTACCAACAACAGATGCTGGAGAGGATGTGGGGAAAAAGGGACACTAACCCACTGTTGGTGGGAATGCAAACTGGTCAAGCCACTATGGAAGTCAGTCTGGAGATTCCTCAGAAACCTGAATAGAACCCTACCATTCAACCCAGCCATCCCACTCCTTGGAATTTACCCAAAGGAATTTAAATTGGCAAACAAAAAAGCTGTCTGCACCCTAATGTTTATTGCAGCTCAATTCACAATAGCTAAGACCTGGAACCAACCTAAATGCCCATCAACGGTAGACTGGATAAAGAAATTATGGGATATGTACTCTTTAGAATACTATACCGCAGTAAGAAACAACGAAACCCAGTCATTTGCAACAAAATGGAGGAATCTGGAACACATCATGCTGAGTGAAGTAAGCCAGTCCCAAAGGGACAAATACCATATGTTCTCCCTGATCGGTGACAACTGACTGAACACCAAAAAGGAAACCTGTTGAAGTGAAATGGACACTATGGGAAACAGTGACTTGATCAGCATAGCCCTGACTGTTAATGAACAACTTAATACATTATCCCTCTTAGTAGTTTTTTTGTCTGTTCTACTTAATATGACTGGTTTAATTCTGTAATTAATACACAGTTATTCTTAAGTGTTGAAATTTAACTGAAATGTGATCCCTGTTAAACATAAGAGTGGGGATAAGAGAGGGAAGAGATGTACAATTTGGGACATGCTCAGGCTGACTTGCCCCAAATGGTAGAGTTAGAAACATACCAGGGGACTCCAATTTAATCCCATCAAGGTGGCATGTACCAATGCCATCTCACCAGTCCAAGTGATCAATTTCAGTTCACAATTGATTATAATGAAAGGACTAAGAGTCAAAGGAAGCACATAAACAAGTCTACTACCTGCTAATACTAACTGATAAATAAAGGGGAGAGTGATCCAACATGGGAAGCGAGATACTCAGCAGACTCATAGAATGGCAGATGTCCTAAACAGCACTCTGGCCTCAGAATCAGCCCTAAAGGCATTCGGATCTGGCTGAAAATCCCATGAGAGTATTTCAGGCATGGAAAGCCAAGACACTCTGGCAAAAGATCTCCATTAGTGAGATCCCAGTGGAAAGAATAGGCCTTCAAAGAAGGAGGTACCTTTCTCTGAAGGGAGGAGAGAACCTCCACTTTGACTATGACCTTGTCTAAACAAGATAAGAATCGGAGAACTCAGAGGGCTTCCATAGCCTTGGAAACTCATGACTGGAGCATAGGGAGATTACTGATGCCATAGACAGGAGTGTCAATTGGTAAAGTCAACAACAGGAGTCACTGTGCACTTACTCCTCATGTAGGATCTCTGTCCTTAATGTGCTGTGCATTGAGATTTAATGCTATAACAAGTACTCAAACAATATATTTCACTTTGTGTTTCTATGGGGGTGCAAACTGTTGAAATCTTTACTTAATGCATACTAAACTGATCCTCTGTAAAAAAAAAAAAAAAAAAAAAAGAAGAAGAAGAAGAAATTATCAATTCCCAACTTGACTCTCACTGGGATTAAACATGACAATAGGTCTGATCTGATTTCATCATCATTTTAAAAAAAATCATCTATTATTTTTCACTTTATGTTTCTGTGTGGGAGCAAACTGTTGAAATCCTTACTTAATGTATACTAAGCTGATCTTCTGTATATTAAGATAATCGAAAAATGAATCTTGATGTGAATGAAAGGGGAGAGGGAGTGGGAAAGGGGAGGGTTGTGGGTGGGAGGGATGGTATGGGGGGGAAGCCATTGTAATCCATAAATCATACTTTGGAAATTTATATTCATTAAATAAAAGTTAAAAAAAAATTATGATGAAGAGGGAATAGTGAGGGCTCTCAGAGCGGTAGTAATCCTTTATTTTTAAATTGGGTGCTTGTTCTAAGATCATTCTAATGACCAAAAACTCATTTATCTGTATATTTATGTCCATTTCTTGCTATCTATAATGTATTTCAATAAACTGTTTAAAATATATATATATATATATATGACAATTCTTTGTTAAACCTATTGACACTGGCACATGTTGACAATAAATAGATAATTTAACCCTCTAACAAAACCAGGCAAACCCAAGAACCCAATTCAAATCAGCAACCCAATAACTGGGACTCAAACTTAGCCTCAAAATTCAGGCGACAAAACACAGGTGAGTGATTAGGTATGGACATGGGGTCTAAGGCCATGCAGGAGGAAAGGATACTACAGAGGAAAAGAGAACATGGTGGATGTGATTGTGGTTACAGGATCACCAGTTACACATATGCTGCTATTTCTCATTCAGTCATGCAAGCATGGTTCTACAGGTAAATCAACTGATGGATTATCTCACAGGAATATAATTGAAAATGAACAGATAGTCACCTTAAGATTCAGAAACAGTCTTTGACAAATGCAACACAATTTGTAATTTTTTGAAAAGCCACTAAAACCAGGAATAAAGGAACTCAGTCAACTGACAAGAGATCCATGTGAAAAAAATCATAGCATCATATTTACAAAAAAATGCAGTATTTCCCTGAAAGATCATGAAAGAAAACAAGACAATGATATTAACTTTTGTCATTTCTCTTCTAATTTTACTTAAAGTTCCACTGAGGATATTTAGGTAAGGCAAAGACATGAAATTCATCAAGATTAGAAAGGTTTCAGTTGATGTCTGATCCAATGGAGCTGCACATTTCTTTTTTTTTTTTTTTTGACAGGCAGAGTGGACAGTGAGAGATACAGAGACAGAGAGAAAGGTCTTCCTTTGCCATTGGTTCACCCTCCAATGGCCACCGCGGCCAGCGCATTGTGGCCGGTACACCCCACTGATCCGATGGCAGGAGCCAGGTACTTATCCTGGAATCCCACGGGGTGCAGGGCCCAAGTACTTGGGCCATCCTCCACTGCACTCCCAGGCCACAGCAGAGAGCTGGCCTGGAAGAGGGGCAACCAGGACAGAATCCGGCGCCCCGACCGGGACTAGAACCCGGTGTGCCAGCACCGCAAGGCAGAGGATTAGCCTAGTGAGCCATGGCGCCAGCTTGCACATTTCTTAAACTGTGACCCTCTAAACTTTGGGGTGAAATACATCTCCTTGGTCTTCCAAGATGGCTGAATAGCATGTAGCCACTAACTTCAGCTTCTCAGGAATATGAAATAACAAATGAAGAACCACCTTTCCAAGGGTATGATTGATGGCAGTTTATGGCCAAGAAGTAAAATGTTGAGCCAAGAAAAAAGAGACACCACCACGATCAGCCATGCAGTACATCCAGCTGTCAGCTGTGAGCCACTATCTCCCCATGAAGGACTTTCAGTTCCTGTTACCCCAACAGGAGATAAATGCCTGCCATCCCTTAGTTTGCTTCCAGGAAGTGAAGCAGAAGCTACATGCCAACCAACTGGAAAATCTGGAAGAAGTGGATAGATTCCCACACATATACTACCTATAAAATTTGAGTCATGAAGACATAAAAAACCTAAGCAGACCCACAACAAGATGGAAATTCAATCAGTAATAAAGTCCCTCTCAATAAAGAAAAGCCTAGGACCAAGTGGCTACACTTCCGATTCTACCAGACTCTTCAAGAACTACTCCCAATTCTTCAAGATACTCAAAACAATGTAAAGGGAGGAAAATCTCCCCAACACCTGTAAAGTCAGCATCTCCTTAATTCCAAAACCAGCAACAGATACAAAGAAAGAACTTTAGACCAATATTACAAATGATCACAGATGCAAGAACTCAACAAATTACTAGCTAATCGAATCCAACAACACCACCAGAATGATTACCTGGACCAACCCACTCCACACTGTGCAGTGCCACTGGCCTGGGCTGAGACCCCCTGGCACCCTGAGCTCCCAGTGTCTCTGAGGTCCTCTCCCCACAGTGTGAGGGGTGCCCTCCTCCCCAGGTCCACTCACACTGACCATGTGGTCTGGGGTATTACTGGCCAAATGTGCCATGATCTTAAAATTCTGTCTCAGGTTTTATGCTCTATTAAATAAGACAAAAATATCTCTCATGCCCATCCATGAGCAAAACAAAGGAAAAAATATGTCAACTTCTTATAATTTTCCAGAATTCCTCAGGTACCAGAGATGAGACACAAAGCTACAGCCTCTATCCTGATGGCCCTGACATCGTCTCAGGGGAACACACACCTCTGCTCAGAGTTGGGATCCTTGACTTTCTGTGGCCAAGAAATCCAGTCCCTGAGCCCTGCAGAGCAGAAGTGGACAAAGGTCAGGATGGATGAGTGTGCAGCAACCATAGGGTTCGCTGATGATAGAGGAATTCCAAGATTCAAAATGGAACACTATTCAAAAGCCTAGACTGAAGATAATTTGGTCTTGGGCAACTCTCTAATTTCCTTACCTTATTAACTACATTTGATTTCTGTCTGTTCAAACAGGTCTATAGCAAAAAGTAAAATGTTTGGGAATCTCCTTATTGTACCACTGCAAGCTACCAGCGCATCATCGAGACCAGTGCCTAGTACAAAATGCCATAAACCACCCTGTGTCCATCAGCAACCAGGCTCTCCCAGTCCAGGATGTGTAGGATCCACTGCCCTGGTCATCCCTGATCAAGAATATGCAGCAATTGATCTTGGCTGCAGACAGATTGAGTGGCAAGTGGAAAGCCTGGTGGAGTGGTAACCACTATGCCAAGCAGCAAAGTTCTTTCTCACCCTTGCACAACACCAGAGAGCTGCTATCTTACCAGCTCATACTTAAATGCCACAAAGGGATGTAAAAAAAAGATTGGCTGGCGACGCGGCTCACTTGGCTAATCCTCCACCTGCAGCACCGCCACTCCAGTGCTAGTCCGGGTTCTCGTCCCGGTCGGGGCGGCGGATTCTGTCGCGGTTGCTCCTCTTCCAGTCCAGCTGTCTGCTGTGGCCCAGGAAGGCAGTGGAGGATGGCCCACATCCTTGGGCCCTGCACCTGCATGGGAGACCAGGAGAGGCACCTGGCTCCTGGCTTCAGATTGGCACAGCGCACTGGCTGTAGCGGCCATTTTGGGGGTGAACCAACGGAAAATGGAAGACCTTTCTCTCTGTCTCTAACTCTGCCTTTCAAAACAAAACAAACAAAAAAAACAATGGATTGGCAGTCTACAAAGCAGCACTGAAAAATTCAGTAGAAGCCTTTTGAAATAACTTTTTAAGAGCTATGGAAAAATAAATAGCCAGAGGATTACAGTCATTAGTTAAAGAAGCAAGAAGAAGACATCTTCAAAGTGGTAGGAACATCTTTGGCTTTTGCACTCCATCTTGTCCCAGCACCTTCCCAGTGTGGCAGCAGTCCAGGTGTTGAAGGGCTGACAGTCCAGATCCAGGTTACATCACATGAATGGGAGTGAACTGAGCAGACCTTACCTTCAAAGTCAGGAGCATACTAGAAGCATAGATCCAAGGTGCTGCTATCCTTTGCTCATTAAAAGTGATAATCGCCTGACTGGTGACAACTAACTGAGCATCAAAAAGGAAACCTGATGAAGTGAAATGGACACTATGAGAAACAATGACTTGATCAGCCCTTACCATCACTGTTGTACAATTTAATACTGAATGCAAACCTCAAAGTCTATGAGGACTGTTTCCAAGTATCGTTGGGAAAGGGCTGAAATGCACAGATGCTGAAGCCCTCCTGCACTCCACAGGTCAAACCAGCCCATGTCCTGTGTCTTGCCTTCACTGACTCACCTCAGTCTTCCAAGGAAGCACTGTGAGAGTCAACTAAATCCTTGTGGGGAAAGCGAGGCAGCCTGTCCCCAGGGGCTCAGCTCTCAGAGGCCGATGGGAAGCATCCAGCAAGGCCCCACCCATTCCCTGGGACCCCACAGAACTGTCAGAAAACCTATTCTCCGAAGCTTAGCCTGCTGAGGCACACACAGCACCAGTCATGCAACAAGGGTTAGGTTTACAGAATCTATAAGGAATTCAAGTCACTCAAAGCCCAAAGCCATAAAATGATCCAATTTTTAAAAAGTGGCAAATGACCTAACTACACTTCTCCAAAGAGGATCATACCAGTGCCTACATGCCTATGACAAACGGTTCCACATCACTAATTATTAGGAAAATGCCAATCACAACCTGCCTGAGATACCATCTCACTCCAGTTAGATGGGCTGTTTTCAAAAACACAAAGGTAATAAACCAACCCAAGAGGATGCAGAGAGGGATGCACATGGTTGGTGGGAAAGCTAATGAGAAAACAGCCATGTGTAAGACAGGATGAAGGCTCTGCAAAACTAGTAATTCCAATCCAGGGTACACAAAAGAATTACAGTCAGCATATTCAAGAGACATCTGCACTTGCAAGTTTACTGCAGCACTAGCCACAGCACTTCATTTATGGAGTCTAATGAGATAGCCATGGAAGAAAACATAATACACAACAAGATATTATGCAGCCATTAAAAAGAATGAAATTCTGTTGTGCACAGCACCAGCACAGGAACTGGAGGACATTCAGTGGGGTGATGCATGTCAGGCACAGAGACAAACCCCGTATGTTCTTAACAGTATGTGGAAACCAACCAAGACCATCTCACAGACAGTAAGACCATGCACACCATCATGAGGGAAGGACTTGAGGGGGGACAGTGACTGATTAACAGGGACAGGGGTGCAGCTGGGTAGGAGGAGTAACTTCTAATGTTCTACAGCTCAACAGCATGTCTATGGTTCAGACAACTGCTACCTCAAGCCAGTAGGATTTTCAATGATCCTGACAAAAACAAGTGTCTGAGGTGACAGTATCCTGATCTGATTGTCTCACATTGGGTATACATGTATTGAAATTACACAACTCCACCAAATCTTGTTTATAGAACTCTTGTGTGTCAATTAAAAATGAAAATTAAGGGGAAAATTGTCTTTGTTAATAAAATATCTGAAAAGTGTTTCTATACCAAAATCTATCAGATCCATTTTGAAGATGAAAATGAGCTTTAATTAGTGACCCAAGCCAATGCACCTGGAGGAAGAACTCAGTTTCCTTGGTTGGGAACACAGAAAGGTGAGGGTTTTGTCAGACGGGAGCCAATTCTGAAATTATCTGAAACTCAACTGCAGTGGGGGTAAAGTCGCAGCTCATCTGCAGAGGGAACAGAGTCTGCCTTCATCTGGCCATCTTAGCGACGTCGTTCACTGCTATGCACTGGTTACAGATTTCCTATGATCGGGACCTCAGAACTGAGGAGCAGGTGCTGCCTGGTGTTTAAGATGCAGGCTTCGCTCATCAGAGCTCCTGAGTCTGAGCTTCCTGCCCACGCGGGCAGGGAGGCAGCTGTGATGGCTCAAGGGGTCTGCCCCCAGACACCCACGAGGGAGACCCAGTGTCCGTTCCCAGGCCTGGCTGTCCCTACCACTAGGTCCTTGGGCGCGTGGGGAGTCAGCCAGTTACGGGCACAGGCTAGCTCTCTCCACTCGCATTCTCTCTCTCAACTGAATTCAAAAGCTTCCTCTGGAAAAAAAAAAAAACACTAAAGGGATCCTTCCATTCACTTCTGTGACCATTTGCAGGAATTGAGAGCCCCAAAGCCCACGTGACGCTGGCAGCAGAACCCACCAACCTGGTTCCGCATCACCCTTGGCATGAAAGCAACAGAAAGGCTCCTCAGAAACCTAGAAATGCAGCCTATCATAGGGTCCAGCAGTCACCCAGCTGGGCACTGAAGTCAAATATTCTCAGCCATAAAAAAAGAGTGCAATTCTGTCATTCGCAGAAGCCGGGGTGCAAGCAAGGGGCCATTATGTTAAGGGACCTAAGTCAGGCGCAGGAAGGCAGGCACCACGCAACCTCATTCCTACGTGGAGATCAAGAAGCTGACCTCGCAGAAGTAGAGGACAAGAGTGTTTCCCAGAGCCTGGGATCTGAGGTTGATGGAGCTGAAGAGCGCACAGGGCATGTGACTGCACAGGCAGAATAAATTCTGATTTAGATAGCACGGTATACAAATAACTCACAGTAACTAACTGAATATTTCAAAATAGCTAGCAGAGATGATTCTCAATGTTCCCAACACAAAGTAATGCCCGAGGTGATAGGTAAGCTAACTAAAATTTCACAGTGACCCATAAAGACTTCCATGTAGAAAAACTATGATGATTAAAAACACATTAACAGGGCCGGTGCCGCGGCTCACTAGGCTAATCCTCTGCCTTGCGGCGCCAGCACACCGGGTTCTAGTCCCGGTCAGGGCACCGTATTCTGTCCTGGTTGCCCCTCTTCCAGGCCAGCTCTCTGCTGTGGCCAGGGAGTGCAGTGGAGGATGGCCCAAGTACTTGGGCCCTGCACCCCGTGGGATTCCAGGATAAGTACCTGGCTCCTGCCATTGGATCAGCGCGGTGCGCCGGCCGCAGTGTGCTGGCCGCGGCGGCCATTGGAGGGTGAACCAACGGCAAAGGAAGACCTTTCGCTCTGTCTCTCTTTCTCACAGTCCATTCTGCCTGTCCAAAAAAAAAAAAAAAAAAAAAAAAAAAAAAAAAAAAAAACACTAACAGAAAAAAAGCTCTTTGCTTGAAATGCCATTCTGTAATACCAAAACGTATCATAGGCATTTTGAAGGCTAAAAGGAGCTGTAACTAGTAACCCAGCCACAGGAGCACACCCCATGAGACGCACCTGTCTGAACGAAGCCCTTTCACCTGGAGAAGTCAGTGGCATTGGCTGGGAATCTAGCAATCAAAAGGTTTTGTCCTATTGGGAACCAATTCCTAAATATCCCGAAATGCAACCGCAGCAGGCAAAGTTCTCAGTTAGGTTACTCTCCCCAATTTACTGAGTTACAGACCTTCTCCGTGGGAACTTCGGAGCCAAGGAGCAGGTGCTCAGCCTGGTGGTCAACACGGGTGTCCCACTCCGGAGGGCAGCGTGGACTGCTGACTCCAAGCTTCCCGCCCACGCAGACCTGGGGGCAGCTGTGATGGCTCAAGCGACTCACGGGGGAGACCTGGACTGCGTTTCCAGGCCCTAGCTGCCCCACACCCAGGTCTTTGGGAGCATTGCAGGATAGGGCCAGGGGATGGTGGCTCCTTCAACTCCTCCCCCCTCCTGCTCTCCCTCTCAAATAAATGAAATTTTAAAGCGTGCTTGTTAAAAGCGAATTTTAGAAGCGACCATCCCCTCACTGTGCGACTGTTTTAAAGAATTGAGACTCCTGGCCACTGCGCCTCAAAGCCCACGTGACGCCGGCGGCAGAACCCACCGACCTCGCTCCGCGCATCCAGAGCCTTTAGAGCTACAGAAAGTCAACACCTCGGCCTGGTCCAGACGCGGCACAGCCAAGACTGCGCAATCCGTGTCGCCAGGCCGCATCCCAGCCCCGGAGCCGCGACGCCAGAGCTGAGCCCCCAGGCAGCCCCGGTCCGCGAGAGCCCGGTCCCGCTCGCTGCCCGCGCGGTGGCGCGGAGCCCAGGCTGCAGGCAGGACGGCGCCCAGAGCCACCGCACCACGGAGAGCCCGCAGCCACCAGGACCCCGGAGATGGCCGCACCTCGCCACAAGCCTGCAGCCCGCCGGGTCATCGCCACCTACCCGGGCACCTCCACCGGGAGCCGCGCAAACCGCACCAATCCTCGCGTGTGGTGTGGTCCTCACATGCACCTGTCCCAGTGGGCCCTAGTTACAGTTCTCCGAGGCCATCCCGCGGAGGCCGGGACGCCGCGCTCCCGGAAGGTCGCAGTCTCCTCCGGGCCGCGGCTTCACGAAGCCAGGGCGCGGGGCAGGTGCGGAGAGAAGGTCACCGCGCCGGGCCTCGCCATGCGCTCAGAGTCCTCCCCAGCACCTGGGCTCCCAAGTCCTCTGGCCTTTAAATTACCTCGGCGCCGCGCTCTGTGCCCAGGCTCGCTCACCTGTGCAGTGAGGGCGACGGCGAGAGTGCCCACCTGAGCACGCCCGGAACTGCTCAGCCCTTCCTAACCGCATCTGCAGCCTACTTGCGTTAAATGCCACGGTAACAAACGAGCTTTCCTTAGAAAAAAAATAAGCAGGCGTGTTTTTTTTTTTCTTAAATTTTATTTAAGGTATACAAATTTCACGTATTTCATACCTATGGATTCAGGAACACAGAGATTCTTCCCATCCTACCCTCCCTCCCACCCTTCTTCCTTCTCCTTCTCCTATTCCATTCTTAATTTTTATTTACAAAGATGTATTTTCAGTTAGCTTCATACTCATAAGATTAACTCTAGACTAAGTAAAGGGCTCAGGAAATAGTATGCAGGAAAACAAAACAACAACAACAACAACAAAAACCAGTGCACCTCAACAATCCAGACAAGGACTGTTAAAATCCTCTCATCTCGAAGTGTCAGTCTCAATCCTGCAGATTACTTCAGGTACTCCACAAAGTGGATTGTAGGTTTTCAAAAATGTCTCTAGAAACAAGGGATGCCAGTGCCTAAAACGAAAGGATCAATTCGATGACTTAAAGCTGTGAAAGCCAGCAGTGAAAGGAAAAAGGCTCACAAGATAATAAACTAACTTTACACCTTAAGGAGTTTGAGAAAGAGGAAAACCAAACCAAATCTAACAAAGGAAAGAAGAGACACAGTAGAGTGGAACTAGAGGAGGTAGAGAGAAGGAGACAGAGGAGGTACCCAAAACTAAGCTGGATTCCTAGGGACCATCAGCAAAATTGACATGCTTTAACCTGAAATGCCTGCAGCAAGAGAAGATGCAAACAACTGCATAGGAAATGAGGCTGAGGACCTCACCACCCAGTCTACAGAATTGTAAGTAGGGGCTACTGGTACAGGTGCATGTGAGGACCTCACCACCAAGTCTACAGACCTGTAAGTAGGGCCCACTAGGACAGGTGCATGTGAACACCACACCACCAAGTCTACAGAACTGTAAGTAGGGCCCACTGGGACAGGTGCATGTGAGGACCACACCACCAAGTCTACAGAACTATAAGTAGGGCCCACTGGGACAGGTACATGTGAACACCACACCACCAAGTCTACAGAACTGTAAGTAGGGCCCACTGGGACAGGTGCATGTGATGACGACACCACATAGTCTACAGAACTGTAAGTAGGGCCACTGGGACAGGTGCATATGAGGACCACACCACCAAGTCTACAGAACTGTAAGTAGGGCCCCCTGGGGACAGGTGCATATGAGGACCACACCACCAAGTCTACAGAACTGTAAGTAGGGCCACTGGGACAGGTGCAAGCCAACAAATCAGACAACCCACGTAAAACTGACACATTCCTACAAACACAAAAATGACCAGTTAAGACTCTAAGGAGAGATACGATACCTGAACAGACAGGAGAAGGGAGATTTGATCTGTACTAAACTTCCCAGCACAGCTGCCAGTGAGCACACAGGAGGCTCCTGGGCTGCAGGACGGGAGCGAGGCCTCCGCCACCAGAACTCGGTTCTTCAGGCTCACCTGGCAGCCATTCAGGCTGTGAGTCCACAGCAAGATAAAGAGGAAAGAGCAAGGTGCTCCAGAGAAACCTAGCAGAATGAAGCCCTGTTCTTCTCCAGAGGAGCAGCAGCAGTGGTAACAGCAAGTTTCAGAGTGGGAAAATGAGGGGCCGCAGTGTGCTGGGGGATGTGGGCATCCCGAGGGGTGGCTTAGCCCACTGTGCCACGTCTGTGCTGATGAACAGCGCCTGTGTGTTAAGAGTGTCTATGCATCCTGTGCAGTCCTGGTTTTCAATTTACAGCATCTCATTTCTTTCATGGCAGCATCTAAAGTGATCTGTGAGGGGTTTTTCTCTTTATGAACTCTTCGATTTAAGATTAGTGTTTCAATTTGTTGTAATATTTTCTCTAATGATGATCAAACTGTCCTGTCTTTAGCAAATGTTCTGTTCTCTGACTTTAACTGTTCCCCTGTGTTTCTTCCCTACTTCTCCTAGTGTGACAGCAAATTTTTTTTCAGCTGTCTGCTGTGCACAGACTTAGTTACTTTCAATTCGATCTACAAGAAATACTCTGCAAGCCTTGTAGTATAACAAAACAAGCAGTTTATTTAAGTAGCAAATTTTAAGAAGCAGGAGGGGGGAGAGAGACAGACAGACAGACAGACAATGGAAGGGGGGATTCCTAAGAGTAGGGGACTCAGCCCAGGAATTTACCACTAGGCAGTCTTCACACAGCACTGGAAAAGGATCCCTACTGAGAACTAACCATCATCAGTAGTCATCACGGGCACGTTCAACATTCAGCATGACTGCGTGTTCTCCTGGGATGGAGCAGCAGCAGCAGAGGCTTGCTCTGGCTCCCTCTTAAAGCCCCCAAGGAAAAAGGGGGCTCATTGCCAAGATTTTAGGCAAGCAGTGCGTCCCGTCTCGGATCTTGGCCAGAGAGCCAAGACACGAAGCATGCCTACCTGTTTACCAGAAACATTCCATTATCCTCCTCCCTGGGAACTGGCCAGGGTCCCAAGGAGCAGGAGAAGGTCATCCAGCAGAAAAGTTAATTGTTTACCAGAGCCAAACCTAGATACAAGCCTCTTCATCCTAAAAATTTATCCTCACACGTAGGTATGCCATTTTTCGTATTTCATAATTTTTCATGTATTGGTCATCCAAAAATATCCTTCAACCCTGGACATATGGCAGCTACTGAGCAAGGATTCCAAGCATAAATTTGTGCAAAATGGACCCAATCACTGCATCAGACAGCTCAAAGCTAACAGGTGAGCCAGACTCCAATAAACCATTCATAGTAGGTGTGAAAGGTGGGAAGGAAGATACAGGACACTTCCATGGTGGCTTGGATGCTGGGGGTGATGCCTTGTGGGAATCAGAGATTTGTATGTGGACATGCAGCACATGGGGCACAGACATCACTGTGTGCTTCCTGTAGACAGACACAGCCTAGAAATTGATTATTTCAAGAGGAAGCCATTGGCAATGCCATTTTATTGACATTAAAATAACTCAGAGAATATAGGAGATACCAGAGGTAAAAAAATATATCAGGGGCTGGCAATGTGGCTCAGTGGGCTAAGACTCTGCCTGCAGTGCCAGCATCCCATATGGACACTGGTTTGAATCCCAGGTGCTCCTCTTCCAATGCAGCTCCCTGCTAATGGCCTGGAAAAGCAGTAGAAGATGGACCAAGTGCTTGGAGCCCTGCACCCATGTGGGAGACCTAGAAGAAGTTTCTGCTTCCTGGCTTTGGATTGGTACAGCCATTTGAAGAGTGAACCAGTGGGTGGAACACCTCTCTGTCTCTCTTTTTCTCTGTAACTCTTCCTCTCAAATAAATAAATTTTACTTTAAAAGTATCTCAGTTACTCACTGAAAACCATCCTTTCCCCCACTCTCACTCCCTATAATTCTGTAAAGTTGACTCCAACACTGAATTCTGGAAGAGAATATAGCACACAAGGGAAATTTTTTTTAAATTCATGGAAAAAGGAATTGTAAGGTGTTTATTTGAAAATATGTTTGAAATCATTGCATAGATTTTTCATAAGATATATTGTCATGAAATTTTTCAACTATTCTCATATGCATGGATTTCAAAGTGTTTTTCAGCAGAATAATTTCATCCTTTAATTTCATTTTCCATGAACTTTTAAATCATTATTTAGATGGAAGGATGAGCAGAGGTGCTTACATTATTAACAAAATACTAGAAAACCCAATTTAATGCTATGCAAAAAAGATCTACATCATGATCAACTTGGCTTTATCTCAACATTCTAACAAGTTAAGTATAATAAATCACAACAGAATGAAGAACAAAAACCATATGATTATCTCAATTGATGCAGAAAAGCTCCTGATAAGATTCAGTATCCTTTCATGATAGACGTTCAACAAATTGGGTGTATAAGGAACATACCTCCAACTTATCAAGGCTACAAAAGACAAATCCACAGCCCATATCATACTGAGTGGAGAAAAGCTGAAAGTATGTATCTTCACATCTGGAACAAGACAAGAATGCCCTCTTTTATCACTGTTACTCAAAATATTATTTGAAATATTATCAAGAGCAGTTAGGGAATGCAAAAAGAACAAACGACATCAAAATTGAAAAAGAGAAAGTCGAAATACGTGTTTGAAGATGACATGATTTTATACATGGAAAAACCTCAATACTCCATCAGAAAGCTGTTTAGAGGCGCTGGCGCTATGGTGGTGTGGGTAAAGCTACCGCCTGCAGTGCTGGCATCCCATATGGGCACCAGTTTGAGTCCCAGCAGCTCCACTTCTTTTACAACTCTCAGCTATGGCCTAGGAAAACAGCAGAAGATGGCCCAAGGCCTTGGGCCCCTACACCCACATGGCAGACCCAGAAGAAGCTCCTGGTTCCTGGCTTGGGATCAGTACAGCTCCAGCCATTGCAGGCAATTGGGGAGTGAACCATCGCATGGAAGAGCCCTCTCTCTCCCTCTCCCTCTCTGCCTCTCTGTTTTCCATATAACTCTTTCGAATAATGAAATAAATCTTTAAAAAAATCCGTTAGAACTGATAGCCAATCCTGTAAAGTGAGATAAAATAGCAACATACAAAAAATAGCATTTTTACAACACCAATAATGATCTTACTGAAAGGGAATGGAATAAATCTAATTTACAATAGCTAAAAAAAATTAGATACCTAGAAATATAATGAGCCAAAGAAATGGAAGATACCTATCATGGAAATCATTAAATGCTGATAAAATAAATCAAAGACACACACAAAAGGCAAGGTATTCCTCATCCATGGATTGGAAGAATTGATACTTTTAAAATGTCCATATTATCTAAAACAATCTACATTTTCAATGCAATCTATATCAAAATATCAATGACATCTTTACATAAAAGCATCCTAAAATTCACATGGAACACAGAAGAGCCAGAATAGCCAAAGCAATCCTGGGGTTTGTGGGAGGGGGAGACCAAGCTGTAGATATCACAGTACCTGATCTCAAAGCATATTCCAAGCTACACTCATTAAAACATCAGGTCACGGGCATAAAAGCCATCACATAGATATACAGAATAGAGAACCTAGACTTGAATGCATATATAGCTAACCAATTTTAAACAAAGTTGCCTAGTACATACAGTGGAGAAAAGATAGACTTTTCAATAAATGGTACTGGAAAAGCTAGATTGTGTGTGTGTGTGTATGTGTGTGTGTGTGTATGTATGTTTATCCATATATATGTAGAAGAATTAAATTAGAATCCTACTTCACCATATACAACTCATGATGATAAAAACCTAAATTTAAGACCTGTAACTCTAAAGTTTCTAGAATAAAACATGTTGAGAAACCCTTCAACATATTGGTATAGGCATGTTGGAGGATGAAGTGATTTAGGACTGCCAAAAATGCAGACAATCAGAGAAAAACTACACAAATGGGATTGTATCAAACTCAGAAGCTTCTGCCCAGCAAAAGAATCAAGAGTGAAGAGACATCCAAAAAGATGGAGAAATATCAGCAAGCTACTTAACTGACAAAGGATTAATATGCAGAGGATATCAAGAACAAAAAAGTCAGCAACAACAAAACAGAGCAACCCATCCAGCTAAGAAATGGTCAGTTTTCAAAATCAGAAATACAAATGATTATTGGAAGCTATTACGAAAAACTATACACCAGCAAATTGTAAAACCTAGACAGAGTAGACAAATTTTGGATATATATAACTTCTCAAAATTGAACAATGGAGCAGACCAGTAATGGGTAATTAGGTTGGGTCAGTACAGAACAGTCTCCCAACAAAGAAAAGCCCAATGCCAGATGGCTTCATTGCTGACCTCTGCAATCGTTTAAGGAAGAACCAACCTCAGTTCTTCTCAGACTATTCCATTATAGTGGATGGGGTGGAACCCTACCAAACTCACTTTTGATTCTGAAACCAGACAAGGACACAACAGCAAGAACAACAAAAGGAAACTACAGACCAATATGTAATGAGCACAGAGGCAGGAACCCAAGAGAACACTAGCAAATCAAACTCAACAACACGTCAGAAAGTTCACGCACAGGACAGTTGTGAGCAGTGCTCTCCCCAGGTTGTAATTATGCAGGAGGAAATCAAGGACAATGAAGAGATGGGTGACGTGTTCCACCAGGGACTCCATGTTCTGTGATCCCCAGTGGGATCTGTCACCGCCGTAGATGCTAATGTGACAGCCTGCAGAGGGATGAGCTCAGACATCCTTTCTTTAAAACACTGCAGGTTCTTCTCAGGCGCACAGAATCCCTACACACGTCTGAGTGGGTAAGTGGCTTTTTGCCCCACAATTGGGGATCAGGGGCAGATGGGGCTTCTGTGCAGGGGACTGTGGGGGAAACTGGGCCATGCTGAGGAGTGTGGAAGCTTCAGAGGAGACATCAGCCAACCTGCCCTGCTCTGAGCAGAGGAGATCCCTCTGTAATGCAATGGGGAGCTTTGCCTCTCATTTAGTCCTTTAATTAAGAGTCCAAATTCATCAAAATTTTCAAAGAAAGTGATATTAGATTTTAACTTTATTTTCATCAAAATGACTTTCATTAAATTGCTGTTGATACTCAAGTTGCATATTATGTTATCTACAGATTTTAATCTAAAATATTAGTTATTCATACAACTACTCATTGTCAGGGAACGGATATTTTAAGTTTAGCTTCTTACTACATATACTTCACTTTGCCTCTCTCTTGTCATAAGTTTAATGGAGCTATTACTGACTTAGGTAACTTCCATAGTAAGTTAAACTCCTATACTAATTAAAATATAATTTCATATTCTTGAGAAAATGTGTTTATTTGTTCAAAATATCATTTTTGGAGTGTGATCTCGCATTACCGAGTTACCTACCAGCAGTTCCCCTGAAAGCCTTTGTATTCTCAGGTTTAGTTCCAGAAACTACAAGGGAATAGTGCCAGCTTGTAAGCAAGTGCTGTGTCAGCCTGCAGGTCTCCAATGAGAGGACAAGCACAGGAAGCTGCAATGACGTTGCTATTAAAAAATAAGGGGAGAAGCTGACACATCCTTAGCAGTCAGAGACTGAACTTACTCTGTGAGGGGGAACATGCACGTGAGTTGAACCTCACCCTACCCGCGTCTGGCTGAGGTTCCAGATTTTTACCAAATGACATCTTTTCCTGCACGTTAACCTGTGTCTTCTTCTTGTCACTCAGACAAGGAGAGCAGGTTGATGAAGGAAAGACGAAGCCATTCAGCAAGAAAGCCGCACGTGACCTCGTTCCACCTCGGGTGACCCAGTGAGTGGGGTCTCCCATAGGAATCTCCTTTCCAGGTAAGGACAGCAAAGCATATGAGAAGAAGGTCTACGGGGGTCCCGTCCCTCTACCTTAATGCAGGTCCTCTTTTCCCGACTTCTCTCAAGACAGATTTTAAAATGTGGATATTGTGAACATTCTATCCACCCGAGTGACCACTGAGCTGTGCTTCACAATCTGTTCAATTCTGAAACAATGGCCAGTTCCCACCCCTACAGTTCTCAGAGTTAGCTGCCATTCGTTTGCTCAAAGGTTCTCCACCTGTTCCATCCTCACATCCTTGGCTGCTGTGTTTCACAGCATCTCTGCACACAGCCCTGACATCTAAGTGGGGATGATGTCGCCTTCCTGGCTGTGCCAGCCGCTTCCATCCCACCCCAAGCTCTTCAGCTTCCCAGCTGGAGCTGTGCCACAAGTCAGCTGCTGCTGTTTAACCTCAGCCCCACATCCATGTGCATGAAGCCTGCTCACTCTCACCTACCAGCCAGTTCCCTCTCATCCATCTATTCCTTAAAATAAGGAAGGTGATGAGAGTGAGGCTTGGGATCTCACGATGGCCAGGTTGAGGTCTTGGATGACAAGCCAAAGTATGCCCTTTCATGGACGTTCAGCTGCACAGGTACTGCTTAGCACTGGGCAGAAATCATGTTATTTACACATCGTCTCAACCCTGACTGTGAACACTTACACACAGGATGCAGATAGCAGAGGCGTCCTCCCTACCTTCCATCACCCTGTTCCCATACATCCACAAGGCCACAGGCACTTGGGCCTACCCTGGGGTCTGCCTAGGAGCTTCCTCCTACAGAAGCACCCTCCACTACTCTCCTGACCGCCGGTTGGTGTGCATTGACCTGGACATTGGTCCCTGCTTTGGGGCTCATTGTATGATCTCACATGTCACACAGCTCTCAGGAGAGAATATTCAGTTTCTTTGAAAATCATTTCTCCCTGTGTCTTTCTAATCTGTCAACTTGGACTTTCCCTTCCATTCCCCAAGGTGGCTTCTGCAGATGGCCCGTTTCAGAAGTCTTGTTGCCTTTCTAGGAATGTTCATCATAGGTACAAAATGCCAAGTCCGTTGAGGGCACCTAACTCTCCACAGTGCACTATGTGACTTTGGTGTGTGGCACTGTAGGACACCCAAGGACCCTCTCGGACTCAGCACACCCGGGACCCTTATTTGAGGAGGGTCTCCTTGCTCACCCTGCTGATGGATGAGAGCCATGCCCTGTCCTCTGATCTCCTAGACTGCACTGTGCTGGTCAGGTGTGCGTGTGACAAGGAGCAGCTGGGAGAGGACCTGCTACAAGCATTGTTTCAGTTTATTTGTTTAAAGGGTTCATGTTCAGCAGAGTGGTCTCTAGTAGATCACTATTAGCACAGAAAGAGTGATATACCCTTACAATGCTCACACACTGGATGCTGTTTTAGTAGAATTAAGCAACGTGTATCTGAGGGGTTTCTCTGGTGCTGTCTTGTGTGATCCAATCTTTGGACACAGAAGACTGGAGAACTATTTTGTGTCTCTCTTGTCAATACCTGGAGGAAAGTTAAGTTGCTCTTTATGATTAATAAAATTATCACTATCCTTAATCCATATTCTGGAAATTGAGATAATTTTTCCCTGCTTCTACTGTGGCATTTCACCACTAAAAAAATAACAGTTTCCAGTGTTTTCAAAGTGATATTTCACCCAAGCAAAGATTTCCTGAATATTATTACAAATTCATGCCACTGGTACACTGCGGCTTTACCAAAACCACTTATCTGCAGCACTGTAGCTTCCTAAGTGACACTGAACATAATACAAGCAGCCTTGATCCACAGAGATTAAAACACACTACTTGGAGGGTTTTACCACGCTGTGTGTTTGCCAGGTTCAGGCTTCAAGAATCAGTTAAACTTAACTCACACAAGGTCTCTATTTCACAAAAATTAAATGACTTAAGGTAATTTTAGAACTATCCTGAATATTAGTTATCAAATGATAATGTGAATTATTTCAAGCAATTACTTTTAAAACGAGTGTTTAAGTTTTTATCAGTTTGAAAGGCAGAGAGCAGACACAGAGAGCAATCTTCCATCTACTGGTTCATTTCCCAAATGCCAACAACGGTGGAGGCTGGGCCAAGCCAAAGCCAGGAGCTCAGAACTCGCCAGATGGGTTTCCCGTGAGGGTGGCAGGGATCCAACTGCTTAAGCCTTCACCTGCTGCCTCCCAGGGTGTGCAATGGCAGGAAGCTAGAACCAGAAGCTGGGCTGGGACTCAAACCCAAGCCCTCTGTCCTGGGATATGGGCATTCCAAATGGTCTCTTAACAACTGCATCAAAATGCCTCTCTCTGACTTTAAAAACAATACTGACAGACCACGTGTTGGAGAGGAAATGAAAAGCTCACATGGTGCTGGTGGAAATGTGAAATTGTATAGCCACTCTGGCAAACAGCATGGCAGTTTTGTTTAAAGATTAGCATGATATTTTTCACCTTGCATAAAACATGCACACAAAAATGCAGTACACAGACATAACAGAATATCAGCACAGCAATTGCCAGAGATCCATGAAGCTTGAAGGCGGTGGGCCCTGGATTAATATTTTACCATCAGTCTTCCTGGAAGGACCATGGAGGCAATCTGAAACGAGCTCAACAAATCCCGCCAACCACCTGATCATTACCTTGGAAAAATGTTAACTTTTTCTCATGCTGTTCATTTTCACCTTAAAAAGTCCACACTTGTCAGTCTTTAACAAAGTAGGCACCTGAGCTCTGAGGAGTTTTATGGCATCTCGTGTTCAGGAAATTACCATTTCTGCCTCTCTTTCGTGCCTTACATGATAGAACCACATGGTCCAAGGAGCCATGACATAATTGTGCCACATACCCTGCTATCAAATGATAATTCTTTTTAAATATATGCTTGCAAACATTTTGCAGTGTTATAGAACTTCTATTTCTGAGGTTCAATAAAATCTTGTACACATATTCCAGAGGAAATAGTCACCAGTATGTCATCATCTCATTTTCTAGTGTAATTTTACTCCTGGAAATCTTGAGTCTAGAAAACATCTTTGCTTATCTGAAGGGGTTATGAAACCTTGGGATCTCATAGAGATCTATCTTAAAGCGTTTTTTCCTTATTTTCTGACAGTGTCCTTCAATTAAAACCTTAAATTGGAATGAGATTGAATTGATTTTAATTGTGGTTCTATTTACCACCCTGACTCCACATTATTAGAAAAAGACATTGGAATGTGTTCCTGCTAAAGTCTGATCACCAGACTCTGCGTACCTGAGCTCATTAACCCTGTACGATGATTGAAACAGGTAAGATGCACAGCTGTGGGTGCGGAGGGGGCAGAAGGGGTGCACAGAGCAGATAGGCAGTCTCAACCGAGTGTCTATGCTGAGACTGCTAAAGGACTCTGCTCTTCGGGTAATTTTTTCTCCTCTTTTAGGAAGGGGCACGGCTGATCAATTACTGAAAAAGTTGTTAGACTTCCCAGGTCACATGTGTGAGGAACTGCATGACAAAAACAATAGCCACTGTTTACACAGAGCCTGTGCATGCTAGAAACACTCCCATGTTTGGTATGTGTGCCTCATCTCTGTTTCACATGTGATGTCTCCATGAGCTAGATAGTGTGAATGTGAATATTTTATAGCTGAGATCACTGAGGCTAAGCCTTGCCATATGCTCAGGCTCAGACATGTAGTAAATGGTGGATCACAGACATCAATCCAACCAGTCAGACTTCAGAGTCCACAGATACCATCAGCTGATCTGCTAATAATTTTAAAAATATTTACTCTGGTGATAAATAACCAGTTTAAAGATAGAACTGAGATAATATAACTTTGTGTATAATCCACCAAGACTGTTTTTGAAAAGTCTTATTTCCACTTTGATGCAACTGACTTTAAATTCACCAAAATCTAAATAAGGAATGCTTATTATGATTTTATCATTTAATCGGGATTAGAAAAATAAAATCCAAATAAGACATTGCCCATTCCACCTAAAAACTCAAAAATTAGGTAAAAATGAAGCAATGCTACCTGCAACATGTTGCAGTTTTTAATGCACAGGAAAGTGTGTGCTTCTGTGGGAGCCTGGCCATGGTACCCATGACCCAGCCATAGCTGGGATGTGGAGGGATGAAGGAGATGGTAGGGGTGGCTCCAGGAAGGTCTGAGGTGGACTTGACTAATGAAGGGAGAACAGGAAGTACTGGGATTGATGCATAGGTTTCAATAATGACAGCAGTGTTAGTTGAGATTCGTGAAGGTACTAATATTTGTGACAAATAATTTTTCTTGCTGTTTTCCTCAGAAATTTACTGCATTGCTATTTTCCCTACAAGATGAATAAAAACAAAAAGGACCACGCCAGTGACATAAGATACACCCTTTTCTCTGAAGTTGGCATTGGGGTCTCTGCCAACACCATGCTTCTTCTCTTCCACATCCTCACGTTTTTTCTCCAGCACAGACCCAAGCCCTTGGACCTGACCATTGGCCTCTTGGCCCTCATCCACCTAGTGATGCTGCTAATCATGGGCTTCCTCATCACAGACATTTTCGGGTCTCAGGGTTTCTGGAATGACGTCATGTGTAAATCGGCTTTCTACTTGTACCGAATCCTGCGGGGTCTCTCCCTGTGCACCACCTGCCTGCTGAGTGTCCTCCAGGCCATCACCCTCAGCCCCAGGAGCTCCTGTCTGGCAAAGTTCAAGCAGATGCCCTCGCATCACAGCCTGTGTTCTCTCCTCTTCCTGTGGGTTGTCTATGTCTTCATTAGCAGTCCCCTCATAATCACCACCATTGCCACTCCCAACCTGACCTCAGACAGTCTAATCTATGCCACTGAATTCTGCTCCATTAGGCCCATGAGTTATTTCTTTAGGCAGATGTTTTCCATGCTGGCAACCTTCCGAGAAGTCTTCGTGACAGGGATCATGGCCGTCTCAAGTGGGTACATGGTCACTCTCCTGTGCAGGCACAAGAGGCAGTCCCAACACCTTCACAGCACTAGGATTTCTGCAAGAGCCGCCCCAGAGCAAAGGGCCACCTGTACCATTCTCCTGCTCCTGTGCTTCTTCATGTTCATGTCTATTTTGGACTACATTGTCTCCTCCTCAAGAGCGATATGGAACAATGACCCAACCCTCCATTGTGTCCACATGCTGGTGACCAACGGCTATGCTACAGTCAGCCCACTGGTGTTCATCAGCACTGAAAAACGAATAATCACCTTTCTGAAATCTGTGTGTGGTTATTCTGTGATTATTCAGTGGTGGATAAATTCTCTCAGGATGCACCAGCACATTGGTTTCAAAACCTTTAATTGGAGGACACAGCATGTGCTTTCTGGATTCAATAACATTAGGAAGCTAACCTTTTCTCATTAAGCCCACTTACTCTGATAGATGTGCATGGCCAATGAGTAATAGGTAATTGTGCCACATGTCTCTAACATACCTAATATTTCTGAGTAGTTCCTAGAGAGAGACTGATAAAGTGGATCTCACATGTCATGGCTTGGGGTAGCTCACAGACTTATAGGTACAAGGACATTTGCAGCACTTTTTTTTGACAGGCAGAGTGGACAGTGAGAGAGAGAGAGAGAAAGGTCTTCCTTTGCCATTGGTTCACCCTCCAATGGCCGCCACGGCCAGCGCGCTGCGGCCGGCGCACCACGCTGATCCGAAAGCAGGAGCCGGGTGCTTCTCCTGGTCTCCCATGGGGTGCAGGGCCCAAGCACTTCGGCCATCCTCCACTGCACTCCCTGGCCACAGCAGAGAGCTGGCCTGGAAGAGGGGCAACCGGGACAGAATTTGGTGCCCTGACCGGGACTAGAACCTGGTGTGCTGGCGCCGCAAGGTGGAGGATTAGCCTAGTGAGCCGCGGCGCCGGCCTGCAGCACTTTTAAAAACTCAATATTCTTCGTCTTCTGTATTTCACCTAACCAGCTATAAAACTGTTTATTACCATAAATTACCATATATTCCAGCAATTCTAATCCTATGTATGTATATTCTTAAAAGTACTGAATGTAGGGACTCAGTTATCTGTATACCAAAACCCATGGAAACCTGATTTATAACAGTCAAAATGGTGGACACCACAGAGCAGCAGGTTAAACTGCCAACAGCCCATATCAGAGGCCCCTGTGTGTGCTTCCAATCCAGCTTCCTGCTCACTACTCAGAAGGCAGTGGATCATGATCCAGGTGCTTGGTTTCCTGTCACCAATGTGGGAGACCCAGATGGAGCTCCTGGCTCCCGGCTTTGGCTTGCCCAGCCATGGCTGTTAGGTCATTTGGAGACTGGTTCAACCATTGAAAGATATTCTTTCTCTCTCTCTCTCTCCCTCTCTCCCTCTCCTTCTCCCTCCCTCCCTCCCTCGCTCTCTCCTTCCCTCCCCCCTCCTTCTTTCTCCCCCATCTCTCTCTCGGATACCTCCTTTCTGTGTAATTCTTCCATTCAAATAAATAATAAATAAACATTTTTTACAGTGGTAACAAGTCCACGTCCATAAACATATGAATATCAAAACAAAATGAGATGCTGTGCCTACAAGGGAGTACTGTTCAGCTCTAACCAGGGAAGAAACTCTGCTACATGGTGCTATTAGATGAATTTCCCTAAGATTATACTAAGTGAAATAAGTCCATAACAAAAGAACAAATATTCTATGGATCTACTAATACACTGTGGAATTTAGAGTAACCTGATTTACAGAGACAGAACCTACAGAGGATGAGGGAAGAGGGGATGGTTTAGTGGATACAGGAGGAACAAGTCCCAGAGATGGTGCAGGTGAAGCTCCAGGGAAGTGGGAATGAACTTAATGCCACTGAACTTTACATTTAAAAATGGTTAAAATGGTCAAATTTTTTTGTGCACATTTACAATAAAACATTTCCAAGTACCTTCTTGCCAACCATAAAATTATTCTTCTTTTTGAATTTATAGAGAAGAGTACTGTCAAGGGTGTAAAAGTGTGAACATGTAATTTTCAAAGAGTTCTAGAATTTTACAGCACATCTGTGCAAAACAGTGATTTGAAGATTGTTTCCTAAGTGTTAGGATTTTATTCTCAATTTCCTCAATGAAAGAAGAAGAGCCCTTGGGACATACACTGATAGTGAATTTGACAAGAGTGCCCAGAACACACGGTATAGGAATAAGTCTATTCACCAAATCTGCTGGAGAAGAGAATATTTACACAAACAGAGTAAACTGCACCCTTATCTTATCCACAACAGCAACTGCTGCTAGGCATCTGGTGTAGTGGTTAGCGTTCCAGCACTCTGTACCTTAGTGCCTGGTTTGATGTCTTTCTCTGCTCCTGATTCCAACATCTGGCTAAATTACACCCTCGGGTATGGTAGGTAAGGGTTCCAGTAACTGGTTCTCTGCTATCCAACTTGGATACCTGGAAGTAGTTCCTAGCTGTTGGATTTGACCTTGTCTAGCATTGGCTTTTGCAAGCATTGAGACAGTGAGTCAGCAAATAAAAGGTTCATTCTCTCTCACTCTTGCTCTCTCCCTTTATTTCATATGCTCACATATATATTTATGTATGATATTAATAAATAATAGAATTACTTTAAAAATAAAATAATAGGCTGGCACCATGGTTTACTAGGCTAATCCTTTGTCTGCAGTGCCAGCACCCCAGGTTCTAGTCCCAGTCAGGGCACCGGATTCTGTGCCGGTTGCTGCTCTTCCAGTCCACCTCTCTGCTGTGGCCCAGGAAGGCAGTGGAGGATGGCCCAAGTGCTTGGATCCTGCACCTGCATGGGAGACCAGGATAAGCACCTAACTCCTGGCTTTGAATCAGCACAGCCCAACAGCCAAAGCAGCCATTTGGGGGAGTGAACCAACGGAAGGAAGACCTTTCTCTCTGTTTCTCTTTCACTGTCTAACTCTGCTTGTCAAAAAAAAAATAAAATAATAAAATATTATTAACATAATAAAATAACAATATATTTAATTGTTTGTGTGTGTATGTGTATCGCTATTTAATATACTTCTTGAAGTTTTAGCCAGAGATATCAGGCAAGAAAAAGAAAATAAAGGGATACAAAATGGGAAGGAAGAAGTCAAACTATCCCTCTTTGCAGACGATATGATTCTTTATTTAGAGGATCCAAAGAACTCTACTAAGAGACTACTGGAACTCATAGAAGAGTTTGGCAAAGTGGCAGGATATAAAATCAATGCAGAAAAATCAACAGCCTTTGTGAGGAAAAGGAACAGGCAATCGACAGAAAGGGAAAAAATATTTGCAAACTATGCAACAGATAAAGGGTTAATAACCAGAATCTACAAAGAGATCAAGAAACTCCACAACATCAAAACAAACAACCCACTTAAGAGATGGGCCAAGGACCTCAATAGACATTTTTCAAAAGAGGAAATCCAAATGGCCAACAGGCACATGAAAAAATGTTCAAGATCACTAGAAATCAGGGAAATGCAAATCAAAACCACAATGAGGTTTCACCTCACCCCAGGTAGAACGGCTCACATTCAGAAATCTACCAACAACAGATGCTGGAGAGGATGTGGGGAAAAGGGGACACTAACCCACTGTTGGTGGGAATGCAAACTGGTTAAGCCACTATGGAAGTCAGTCTGGAGATTCCTCAGAAACCTGAACATAACCTACCATACAACCCAGCCATCCCACTCCTTGGAATTTACCCAAAGGAAATTAAATTGGCAAACAAACAAGCTGTCTGCACATTAATGTTTATTGCAGCTCAATTCACAATAGCTAAGACCTAGAACCAACCCAAATGCCCATCAACAGTAGACTGGATAAAGAAATTATGGGATATGTACTCTATAGAATACTACATAATGGTAAAAAAAAAAAAATGAAATCCGGTCATTTGCAACAAGATGGAGGAATTTGGAAAACATCATGTGGAGTGAAATAAGCCAGTCCCAAAGGGACAAATATCATAGGTTCTACCTGATCGGCAACAATTAACTGAGCACCTTAAAGAAAACCTGTATACGTGAAACTAACACTATGAAAAACGATGACTTGATTAGCCCTTGTCCTGGCTGTCCAGGAACAGCTTACTATTTTATTCTTTTCAGTATTTTTTTTCTAATTAATACCATTGGTTGAACTCTTTAATTAATACACAAGTATTCTTATGTGTTTAAAGTTAACTGAAAATTGATCCCTGCTAAAAATAATAGTGGGAATAAGAGAGGGAAGTGATGTACAGTTCAGCACACGCTCATGGGATCTTAGTCCTAACGGTAGAGCTATAAACTTGCCATGGGACACCAAATCCCATTAAGTCGGCATGTACCAATGCCATTTTACTAGTTAAAGTGATCAGTGTGAGTTCATAATTGATCATAAGGATAAGATTAAGAGTCAAAGAGATCAATAAATAGGACCAGTGTCTGCTAATAATAACTGATAGAATTAAAAAGGAGAGAATGATCCCACATGGGAAATGGGATACACAGCAAACTCAAAGAATGGCAAAAAGCCCTAAAGAGCACTCTGGCTTCAGAAACAGCCCTTAAGGCATTCAGATCTGTCTATAAAGCCCATGAGAATTTCTGAGGCATGGAAAGCCAGTGGAAAGAAGAGGCCATCAAAGAAGGCAGTACCTTTCTCTCATGGGAGGAGAGAACTTCCACTTTGATTATGGCCTTGACTAAATAAGGTCGGAGTCTGTGAACTCAAGAGGCTTCTATAGCCTTTGCAGCTCATGACAAGAGGCTCGGGTGATCACTGATGCCATACATAAGAGTGTCAGTTGTTAAATCAACAACAGGAGTCACTGTGCACTACTCCCCATGTAGAATCTCTGTCCTTAATGTGTGTACTATGAGAATTGATGGTGAAACTTGTCTTCAAACAGTTCTTTATACTTTGTGTGTCTGTGTTGGTTCAATCTATTGAAATCTTTACTTAATATACACTAAGTTGATCTTCTGTATATAAAGGTAATTAAAAAAGAAACTTAATGAAGAATGGGATGATAGAGCGATTAAGAAATGGGATGATTTGCAGGTGGGAGGGTGCTTATGGGGGGAAAATTGCTATAATCCAAAAGTTGTACTTTTGAAATTTATATTTCTTAAACAAAATTTTCTAAAGACAAACAAAAGAAACCTACTCAGTGAAATAACAACTGAAAGCCTCTTGCAACTGGAAACTGATACACTTAGTGAAGTAAGCCATGGACAAAAAGAACAATATCATGTTTTACCTGATATTTGGTAGCTAATAAAGAATACAGATGTATAAATTGAAACAGAACTTATGATTTGATTATTATTTTTAGTCCCGGTCTATACTCCTGCGGACAGTGGTCTTTCTACTTTTTACTTGTTGAATATCATGGTTAGTGGTAGGTTCAGTCTGAGATGAAAATAAATTGAAAATAAGGCTTTGCAAAATTTAAAGAACAAAGGAGAAAGGAATTAAGGAAGGGGACTGCAGGAGGGAGAGGGGAAGGGAGTGAACTCTGGTTATGTTCTAGACTTATATCTATGAAATACATAAAATCTATTCTCTTTTTATTGATAGATTTGTTAAAAAATTAAACATTCTTGAAATTAAAATTAAAACACAACATACAAAGACTTATGGGATGCAGTTAGAGCAATGCTAAGGGGGAAACAAAATGGACTACAAAAAATGATTTCAAGGGGCCAGTGTGGTGGTGTAGCAGGTAAAGCAGCTGCCTATGATGCTGGCAACCCTATTGGCGCTGTTTTATGCCCCAGATGCTTCACTTCTGATTCAGCTCTGGGCTAACGACCCTGGAGAAGCAGCAGGAGATAGCCCAGATACATGGATCCATGCTGCCCACACGGAGGACCTGATGAAACTCCTGGGTCCTAGCTTCACCAGGGCTCAGCCCTGGATTTTTAGCCATTTGAGAAACAAACCAGAGGATAGAAGAGCTCCCAGTATGTATGTGCATGTAGGTCTTTCTCTGTCTCCAGTTCTCTCTCTCTGCAACATGCTCCAAGAAATTTTTTAAAAAGATTTCAAGTAAGCAATCTACAAAAGCATCTCAAAGAACTATAAAGGAAAGAACAAAGTAACTGATACATTAGTAGAAGGCAGGAAGAAACAAAGATCAGAGAAGAAATTTTTAAAAAGAGACTAAGGTGAGTGAGGAGGCAAGATGGCGGAATAGGAAGGGAGCGCACTGATAGTCCGAGGAGAGATAGTTTAATAAAAGTGGAGATACTGCAGGTTCAAGGAAGAGTAGGGGAGGAAACAGCAGAATAAACTTCTGGAACGCATGATTCACAGCAGACCTGCGTGGAGAGCGTGGGAGCCCACAGTTCGGGACACCAGCGGCAGACTCAACACACCAGCGCTGGAACACGAGGTGAGCCGAACGTCAATAGCCCGAGACACCGGCAGGCAAGCGGAGAGAGGAGACTAGAGGGAACGACCCCCGGGGGGGGGGGAAGTTCACCAGGCTAACTGGAAGAGAGAGAGAGAGAGAAAAAAAAAAGTGACTGATACGGACACGGGTTTCTCTCTCTCCGCTCACCTCTCAAGGGCGAGCAAGACAAAGAGTAGGCGCCATCTTGGACATACGTCATAAGCAGAGCGACCTCAGGTCTGCACCGGCCCTGAGCCTAGCAGAAAAACCTGACTCTGGGCGGGGCGAATTAACAGGAGATTAGGACCTAGTAAATTTGTGGTGCTACTGAACTGAGACTGTGAAAAAAGAGACGGTGGGGGAGAGAACTCACGGAATTCACGTGAGCACTCTCCAGAGACAGTACAATTCCATAACTTTGGCAACCCAGTGGGAGACTGAAGGAGACTTTGAGCCCACTCTGAGGGCCGAACAGATTCCCTGTGTGGGCCTTGGGAAAGAGCTTCCGATCTCTGCCTCCTGTGGGTATATCATTTGCCTGATAACTACCTCCAACTTCGTTCAGCTGTGCAGAATTACTTCCCTTTTGAATAAAAAAAAGAAAGAGAGAGAGAGAGAGAGATTTACCACGCTTAACCTGGGAGTGTCACCTTTGGCACACCAAACAGAGCTCTCAGGCCACACCCATCTCAAGCCCTAAGGCTCCATCAAAAACAGATAGTCCACTTAATCTAGAGTCATAGGATAACAAGAAAAAGCACCACAGTGAAGAAACCAAATATCTCCAATATGCCAAATAACAAACGCAAAAACCGAGGTAATAAAAACAAGGAAGTCACCATGACGCCCTCAAATGAAAAAGACACCCCAATTCAAGTTTATGAAGATGATGACATAGAAGAAATGCAAGAAGCAGATCTCAAAAAATTGATAAGAACATTAAGAAGTTCTCAAAAACAAATTCTTGAACTACAGAAATCCTTAATGGACAAGATAGAAAATCTCTCTCGTGAAAATGAAATATTAAGGAGGAATCAAAATGAAACGAAACAACTAGTACAACAGGAAACTGGGATAGTGACTGAAGTGAAGAATTCAATAGATCAAATGAAAAACACAATAGAGAGCCTTACAAACAGAATGGGTGAAGCAGAAGAGAGAATATCGGACTTAGAAGACAGAGAACAGGAAAGGATACAGCCAGACCAAACAAAAGAAGAGGAAATCAGAAATCTAAAACACATTGTCGGGAATCTTCAGGATACTACTAAAAAACCCAACATTCGGGTTCTAGGAGTTCCTGAAGGCATGGAGAGGGAGAAAGGATTAGAAGGCCTTTTTAGTGAGATATTAGCAGAAAATTTCCCAGGTTTGGAGAAGGACAGAGAAATCCTAGTACAGGAAGCTCACAGAACCCCTAACAAACACGACCAAAAGAGATCCTCACCACGACACGTTGAAATTAAACTCTCCACAGTGAAACATAAAGAAAAGATCCTAAAATGTGCAAGAGAGAAACGTCAGATTACTCTCAGAGGATCTCCAATCAGACTCACAGCTGACTTCTCATCAGAAACCCTACAAGCTAGGAGGGAATGGCGAGATATAGCCCAGGTACTAAGAGAGAAAAACTGCCAGCCCAGAATATTATATCCTGCAAAGCTATCATTTGTGAATGGAGGTGAAATAAAGACTTTTCATAGCAAACAGAAATTGAAAGAATTTGTCACCACTCGTCCAGCCCTGCAACAGATGCTTAAAGATGTGTTACACACAGAAACACAGAAACACGGTCATCAATATGAAAGAAGATAAAGGAAGGAAACCTCACAGCAAAAGATCACAGGGAATTCAAAGCATATATTGGAACTTATCTTTGGCAAATGGCAGGGCAAAGTTACCACTTATCATTAGTCACATTGAACGTGAATGGCCTGAACAGTCCAGTTAAAAGACATCGATTGGCTGATTGGCTTAAGGAACAAAACCCATCTATTTGCTGCTTACAAGAAACACATCTTTCCAACAAAGATCCATACAGACTGAAAGTGAAAGGCTGGAAAAAGATATACCATGCCAACAGAAATGAAAAAAGAGCCGGCGTAGCCATCTTAATATCAGACAACATAAACTTTTTTTTTTTTTTTTTTTTTTTTATCTTTTATTTAATGAATATAAATTTCCAAAGTACGACTCATGGGTTACAATGGCTTCCCCTCCCATACCGTCCCTCCCACCAACAACCCTCCCCTTTCCCACTCCCTCTCCCCTTCCATTCACATCAAGATTCATTTTCGATTATCTTAATATACAGAAGATCAGCTTAGTATACCTTAAGTAAGTATTTCAACAGTTTGCTCCCACACAGAAACATAAAGTGAAAAATAATAGATGATTTTTTTTAAATGATGATGAAATCAGATCAGACCTATAGACAACATAAACTTTACCACAAAAACTGTTAAGAGAGACAAAGAGGGGCACTATATAATGATTAAGGGATCAATACAACAAGAAGATATAAAAATTATCAATGTATATGCACCTAACTACAGGGCACCGGTTTATCTAAAAGATTTGTTAACGGACTTAAAGGGAGACATAGACCCCAATACAGTAGTACTGGGGGACTTCAATACTCCACTCTCAGAAATAGACAGATCAATAGGACAGAAGATCACCAAGGATACAATAGATTTAAACGACACTATAGCCCAAATGGATCTAACAGATATCTATAGAACTTTCAATCCTACAGCTAAAGATTTTACATGCTTCTCAGCAGTACAGGGAACCTTCTCTAGGATTGACCACATACTAGGCCATAAAGCAAGTCTCAGCAAATTCAAAAGAATTAGAATCATACCACGCAGCTTCTCAGACCATAAAGGAATGAAGTTGGAAATTAGCAACTCAGGAATCCCTAGAGCATACGCAAACACATGGAGATTGAACAACATGCTCCTGAATGAACAATGGGTCATAGAAGAAATTAAAAGAGAAATCAAAAATTTTCTGGAAGTAAATGAAGATAACAGCACAACATACCAACACTTATGGGACGAAGCAAAAACTGTGTTAAGAGGAAAGTTTATAGCAATAGGTGCCTACATCAAGAAATTGGAAAGGCACCAAATAGATGAGCTTTCAATTCACCTCAAGGATCTAGAAAACCTACAGCAAACCAGACCCAAATCTAGTAGGAGAAGAGAAATAATTAAAATCAGAGAAGAAATCAACAGGATTGAATCAAGAAAAACATTACAAAAAATCAGCCAAACGAGGAGCTGGTTTTTTGAAAAAATAAACAAAATTGACACCCCATTGGCCCAACTAACTAAAAAAAGAAGAGAAAAGACCCAAATCAATAAAATCAGAGATGAAAAAGGAAACATAACAACAGACACCACAGAAATAAAAAGAATCATCAGAAATTACTACAAGGACTTGTATGCCAGCAAACAGGGAAACCTATCAGAAATGGATAGATTCCTGGACACATGCGACCACCTAATTTGAACCAGGAAGACATCGAAAACCTAAACAGACTCATAACTGAGACAGAAATTGAAACAGTAATAAAGGCCCTCCCAACAAAGAAAAGCCCAGGACCAGATGGATTCACTGCTGCATTCTACCAGACATTGAAAGAACTAACTCCAATTCTTCTCAATCTATTCAGAACAATCAAAAAAAGGGAATCCTCCCAAATTCTTTCTATGAAGCCAGCATCACCTTAATTCCCAAGCCAGAAAAAGATGCAGCACTGAAAGAGAATTACAGACCAATATCCCTGATGAACATAGATGCAAAAATCCTCAATAAAATTCTCACCAATAGAATGCAACAACACATCAGAAAGATCATCCACCCAGACCAAGTGGGATTTATCCCTGGTATGCAGGGATGGTTTAATGTGCGCAAGACAATCAATGTGATACACCACATTAACAGACTGCAGAAGAAAAACCATATGATTATCTCAATACACGCCGAGAAAGCATTTGATAAAATACAACACCCGTTCATGATGAAAACTCTAAGCAAACTGGGTTTGGAAGGAACATTCCTCAATACAATCAAAGCAATCTATGAAAAACCCACAGCCAACATCCTATTGAATGGGGAAAAGTTGGAAGCATTTCCACTGAGATCTGGTACCAGACAGGGATGTCCACTCTCACCACTGCTATTCAATATAGTTCTGGAGGTTCTAGCCAGAGCTATTAGGCAAGAAAAAGAAATTAAAGGGATACAAATTGGGAAGGAAGAACTCAAACTATCCCTCTTTGCAGATGATATGATTCTTTACTTAGGAGACCCAAAGAACTCTACTAAGAGATTATTGGAACTCATAGAAGATTTTGGCAAAGTAGCAGGGTATAAAATCAATGCACAAAAATCAATAGCCTTTGTATACACAGACAATGCCATGGCTGAGGAAGAACTTCTAAGATCAATCCCATTCACAATAGCTACAAAAACAATCAAATACCTTGGAATAAACTTAACCAAGGATGTTAAAGATCTCCACTGCTGCTCCTCCGCACGCGGAGGAGCCGCACCGGACCGGACGCTTGTTGTTCCCCTTTTTTACAAGTCTTTTCTATAGTAAAGTAAGAATAAGTAAACAGCGAACTCCCAAAGCAAGAATGAGTAGAGAGAAATGAGAAAGAACGAAGCAACGAACTTCCCCGCGAACTCTCCAATACAGTCTCCAACCAACCCACACCACCATGCCATCTTCTCCTCCTATATAGTCCTCTCCACCAATCCGTGCTCTGCTAACCACATGCTGAGCACGCTGCTCTCCTCCAATCAGGAACAGCTCCTGCAGCTTGTCAAGTTGGTGAGAGGCAGCTGGGTAGAAGCTGTTTGCTCCTCTCCCAGCGCCATATTGTGGGAGAGCAGATGTATAGAATAAGTCTTAATTCCAGTAACAGTATAGTCTGATTTGCTCCCCACAGATCCCCCTTTCTTTTTATTTTTTTGGCATTGATACGCGCCTGTCTTCAGTGCCCCGCGGCACACACTCTGCTCTGCTTGCTAGAGTTGCCCACAGGTGCTTACAAGCCCTACCAATCAGGCAAACCGAATCCAGGTCCTCTCTTCACCATGTTGTGAGGAGGTTTTTTGGCGCTGATGCGTGCCTGTGTAAAGTTCAGCGTGATCTTCATGCTATTGACTGTCTTGTTTGTCGTGCTACTTCAGAGTTCGTTGAAAAATGTCCCATATTCCAAGGATCCCAGAGATTGGTTATTCATTGTTTTCTTCCTCAAATAGAGTTTTTTTTCTTCTAGCTCTTCTGCTGGTAGGTTTACCAACCGAATTCTTCTCTCAGGGGTCCATATTGGTTGTGCCGCACCCTGCGGAAAAAAACAAACGGCGCCTCGTACTCTTCTGAGTAAGGGGAACGGGCCTTTCCATTGATTGTCCTGTAAATCCTTCCACATTACCCACTGTATTGATTCCTTATCAGCTGATTGAGCATGCATTTCTGCAGGTGTTTTACCGTTCTTTTTCTTGTTCAGAAAATTAATTGTATAAAGAGCTAAGGCCAAGGCATCCTTATTGGATGCAGCCATTTCCCCTATTCCCCCTTTTTGTTTAATTATTAAATTTTTTAAATATAAGTGAGTGCATTCTACCACAGCTTGCCCTTGTGGATTGTATGGAATACCGGTAATATGGGAGATTCCGAATTCTTTCAAAAATGCAGCAAAACGAGCTGATGTATACGCTGGGCCGTTATCCATTTTGATCACATGAGGAACTCCCCAGGCTGCAAAAGCCTGCAAGCTGTGTTGGATTACTTGTTGTACTCCTTCTTTATTCATGGCTGTGGCCATAACTACACCTGAATATGTATCTACAGTGACGTGAACACAGCTTTGTCACCCAAAAGAGGGGATATGTGTAACGTCCATCTGCCAGATATGTCCTGGTTTAAGGCCATGGGGATTGGCTCCCACAGGAATCTTTGGAACTATGGCAACAACGCACTTTTCACAGGACCTAATAATACCTTCTGCTTGCTTGTGGGGAATATTAAATTTAAAACTTAAAGTGTGGGTGTTAACATGCCATTTAGAGTGATATTCTTTTTTTATTTTTTTAACTTTTATATAATGAATATAAATTTCCAAAGTACAATTTATGGATTACAATGGCTTCCCCCACATACCGTCCCTCCCACCCACAACCCTCCCCTTTCCCACTCCCTCTCCCCTTCCATTCACATCAAGATTCATTTTCGATTATCTTAATATACAGAAGATCAGCTTAGTATACCTTAAGTAAGTATTTCAACAGTTTGCTCCCACACAGAAACATAAAGTGAAAAATAATAGATGATTTTTTTTAAATGATGATGAAATCAGATCAGACCTATTGTCATGTTTAATCCCAATGAGAGTCAAGTTGGGAGTTGATAATTTCTTTTTTTTTTTTTACAGAGATCAGTTTAGTATGCATTAAGTAAAGATTTCAACAGTTTGCACCCCCATAGAAACACAAAGTGAAATATATTGTTTGAGTACTCGTTATAGCATTAAATCTCAATGCACAGCACATTAAGGACAGAGATCCTACATGAGGAGTAAGTGCACAGTGACTCCTGTTGTTGACTTTACCAATTGACACTCCTGTCTATGGCATCAGTAATCTCCCTATGCTCCAGTCATGAGTTTCCAAGGCTATGGAAGCCCTCCGAGTTCTCCGACTCTTATCTTGTTTAGACAAGGTCATAGTCAAAGTGGAGGTTCTCTCCTCCCTTCAGAGAAAGGTACCTCCTTCTTTGAAGACCTGTTCTTTATTTTTCATTTTATTTGAAGGTAGACAGATAAATCTCTCACACACACATTTACCATTTATTTATTTATTTTGACAGGCAGAGTTAGACAGTGCAAGAGAGACAGAGAGAAAGGTCTTCCTTCCGTTGGTTCATCCCCCAAATGGCCGCTACAGCTGGAGCTGCGCCGATCTGAAGCCAGGAGCCAGGTGCTTCTCCTGGTCTCTCATGGGGTGCAGGGCCCAAGCACTTGGGCCATCCTCCACTGCACTCCCTGGCCACAGCAGAGAGCTGGCCTGGAAGAGGGGCAACTGGGACAGAATCCGGTGCCCCGACTGGGACTAGAACCCGGTGTGCTGGTGCCACAGGCAGAGGATTAGCCTAGTGAGCCATGGTGCCGGCCAGCTTGTTCCAAAGCGGTGCATGCAAGCAAGAATCTTGAATAATGATCGGCCATCATGTTTCCTTGAGTAAGTGGGCCGGGTAAATTAGAATGAGCTCTTATGTGGCCTATGTAAATAGCATGCTCTCTTTGATTTAATAACCCCTGAATTTCACTTAAATAAGAATAGACTGAGGTGGATTTAAGAATAAGGCACTGTGTAGCAAGCATCTGAACTGCATTCACCACATATGCACTATCAGACAAAATATTCATGGGTGCGCTCTCTCTGCGTAATACTGTTGCGATAATAGCTAATTCTGCATGTTGTGGGGAAGGGGATGCTGTTAAAACAAAATATCATTGATTGTTAAGTATAGCTGCTCCTGTTCCGCCTTTAGCTCCATCCGTAAATACGGTAACTGCCCCTTGAATTGGATCCCTTCGCACCTTCTGCACCCGTTTTATTGAAACCTGTGTGCAGAAGTTAACAAATGGATGGCGAGGGTAGTGATTGTCAATCTCTATTTGTAGAATGAGAACTATGTATGCCCATTGCCAGCATTCCCTTGTAAAGGCTTCTACTGCCTCTTGAGCAAAGGGAACTACACATCACTTTGGAGTCTTCCCCGCCATTTCTGTCGCCTTTTTTTATTGCTGTTAATATCAAATCAGCCACCGCAATGCCTTGGGTGTATAGTACACGCGGTGCATGTGAATGTGGGTATACAAACAACAAGGGTCCTCCTTGCCAAATGACTGCGAAGGGATACAGCTGTTCCATAAAAATTAATATTTCTAGGGCTTGTTGTGGATCACATCTTTCCATCTGCATTGCTTTAATTTGTTTTTCGATTTTCTGTAACGCCAAGCGGGCTTCTTTTGTCAATCTACGAGGGGAATCAAGCTGGGCATCTCCTTCTAAAATATTGAATAATGGCATCATATCTTCGGTGGTTAATTTACAATAGGGCCTCAACCAATTTAAATTGCCACATAATTTTTGGAAGTCATTAAGGGTCTGCAACCCATCTATTGCAATTTCAAATTCTAATGGGGTCACCTTTTCAGAAGTTACTTTAAGCCCTAAGTACTGTACTACTTCCCCTTTTTGTATCTTCTCTGGTGCTACTTGTAACCCAACTTTTTCCAAATATAATAGCAACAGCTTATATGCTTCCATAAGGTGATTTTTCACTTTCAGCCATTATTAACAGGTCATCCATGTAGTGTAAAATTTGTACTTTTGGGCACTGTTGTCGAACCGGCTCTACTGCCTGGTCAACATATAGCTGGCATATGGCAGGACTGTTAGTCATTCCTTGGGGAAGCACTTTCCATTCATATCTTTTGTCGGGACCTTGATGATTAATGGAAGGTACGGTGAAAGCAAACCTCTGAATGTCTTGTTCATGTAGAGGTATGCTAAAAAAGCAGTCCTTCAGATCGAGTACTATTAATGGCCAATGCTTTGGGATCATAGTAGGAACCGGGAGTCCAGGTTGTAATGCCCCCATGGGTTGCATCTGCTGATTAACAGCCCATAAATCATGCAACAACCGGTATTTCCCCGATTTTTTCTTTATCACGAATATTGGCGTATTCCATGGGGAGGTTGATGGTTGCAAATGGCCTGCCTCTAATTGTTGTAACACTATATCATTTACCGCAGCCAACTTTTCCTGGGTAAGGGGCCACTGTGGTATCCACTTTGGCTTGTTGTCCAGCCATGACAATGGCAGCGGCTGCATCTCAGTGGCCCCCACGAAAAACCCGTGTCCTGTCTTTTAAAGTCGCCTTTGGGCTGGGCTAAGTCCCTTCTGCCTTCTCTGGAGCCTAATCCTCTCTCCTGATATCCCTTTTTATACATAATACGCCGTCCTGTAGAACTCTCCAATTGGTCTTCATTGGTTAATGTCAGTCCCAATTGTTCTAAAATGTCTCTTCCCCATAATGTGATGGGGAGTGCACTAACATAAGGTTGCACATTTCCCTTGTTCCCTTCTTGATCCTGCCAATGAAGCACCTGAGCACTCCTTGATGGTGTCATGGCCGCACCTAGGCCTACTAAAGTATTATCTCCTGGCTGAAGGGGCCATGACTTCGGCCAATCATTTTCCGAAATTATACTTACATCTGCACCCGTATCTAGCAGGCCCTGAATCGACTTTCCTCTAATGGTTAAGGTCCACAGAGGTCGATCTGCTAAAGACAGGGACAAGGCTGCAAATTTCTCCCCTTGGGGTCCATGAACATCCTGCGCTCCAGTCATAATCAGCATTTGAGCCACAGGATCTTCTGGCTTGATTTGTATAATACCCTTTGTAGATTGTATCAGCACCTTTAACTTATCAAAGGGTAATTGGATAACTCCGGTAATGACCATTAGGCCTCTTAAAGCATTTGTTTCTTTTCCTATGATTATTCCAAGTCCCTTATGCTCAGCCAAAATTGTTTCTGCCCTCACCTCTATGGCTTGTGCTCCCATTTGAGGTGTTAGTACCAAATACCCGGTGGCTCGTAACTCTGCGCAGTAAATATTTGGTTTTTGTATTGTTGGGACCGTGGCACCCACCGATTGTTTTGGCCCCGGGGTGCAGGGGCCCACATTCCATTTTTTTGTTGTCCATATCTTTTCATGGGGCCCGGCTCATTTGGCATCCTCAGGGGATTGCCTGTGCTATACATTTTAGAGTAACATTCACTGACCCAATGATTCCCTCTTCTACAGCGTGGGCAAAGGCCTGGTCTTCTCGAGTTCTCTATGCCCTGCTGATCTCGGGCTGGAAATTTCGCCCTACATTCCCTCATTAAATGCCCTTCTTGACCACATCTAAAGCATTTTCGTCCCCTCATGTTCTGTCTAAATTGTCGGGTCACTGCTACTGCAGCATGTGATCCAGAAGCTACATCATCCATGACATCCCTACAGATTTTCAAAAAGGTAGGGATGTCCTTATGCTGCCATGGTCTAAGAGCTTCACGACATGTTTTATTGGCCTGTTCATACGCCAATCTTCTGACTAAGGGCATTGCTTCTTCCACAGTTTCAAAAATATTTCCCGCTGCTTCCATTAATCTGTTCACGAAGTCAGCGTAAGGTTCAGTAGAGCCCTGCACTATCTTAGTCAAGCTGTGTCTTATCTCTCCTTTTCTGGGTACCACCTTCCAGGCTCTTCTTGCTATCTCTCTTACTTGTAAGAGGACAGCTGTTGGTAGTCAGGCCTGCTCATCGGGATTGGCAAATCGCCCTTCTCCATTTAACATTTCCTCATCCCATGTTTGATTCCCTGCTCGATAGTTCTGCTTTGAATATTCTCGCGTGAATTCTTTATAAGCAGCTAACCATAAGAGGAAGTCACCCCCGCCCAACACCGCCTTTACTAAGTTTCTCCAATCCTCGGGTATTAGGCCTTGCTGTCCAATGTTATCAAGGATTGCCTGTGTGAAACTTGCATGGGGGCCATACAATTGCACTGATTGTTGCAATTCTTTAAGTAATTTGTAATCAAGAGGCGTCCAACCCCTGTTTCCCTGTTGATCCTGAATTACAGGAAACACCTGGCCTGGTTCCTGGTACTGCTCCCAAGCAGGTTTTCTATAAACAGCTCCCCTTTGCTTGCTTTCGGTTCTTGGCCTTTCTATCTCCTCCTGCATACCTACTCCCTCCATCACTCCTTCTTCCTCCTCCCACTCTTCTTCAATCTCATGTGGAAAAAAGGGCTTTTCTTTACAGGAGGAAACTTTGGTAGTACCAATGGGCGATACCGGGGTGGTGATTCATCCTTTATGGTTGAATTTGCCAGCCTTGTAGGGCCAGGATATATTCTTGGCATCTCTCTTGGGGGCGAGGTTCCCTCTTCAGCTTCCTCCTCCCCCCTGTAAGCTTCCTGGCTCTCTAAATCCTTCTTTGATTTTCTTCTCACCTGTTCATTACAATAGCTGCTCGCCTGGCTGCCCTGCCATAATTCTTCCTGCAATTCACTCCCCTCATTAAGCAACAACTCAATCCCTTCCGTGGGGTCCTGAAGCACCTGATCAATGAGTTGCCACAGCTTCAGCACTTCTATCGATTCCCCAGCTGCGCGCAATTGCCGTCCCACCTGCCTCCACTGCTGTATAAACCAGGGGGACGTCTCTACAACTGCTCTTACGAATGCATGAATTTTCCTCCCCCCTCGTTTCCCTCACTTAGAAGAAAAGCTGCGAGGAGGTGGGGAGTAGGAAGAGAGAGAGAGAAAAACCGCATTCAGCCCATAACGGATGATCTTTAGGGAGAAATAGAGGATGGTGCCTAGCAGGAAGAAGACGTAGCCAGTGGGCAAAGAGTAGCCAAAGAACTCCATTGTCTATACCGTCCGTGACATGTTGGAGCGGTGGGCGTAGTGGAAGACTGAGTCTCCCAGGCATTCCCAGTAAATACCTCTTTCCTAGCTTCTATTTTTCTTCCCCCGTGGCTTTTTTCCTGGGTTCTAACTAGCTTCTCACCGGCACTTTTTCTGTCCGGCTTTCCCCTAGGCTCTTTGCTAGTCTCTCTCTCCGGTATTTTCCCACTTCTTCCCGCTTCTTCCCTCCTAGGTTTCCTATCCAAGTCACGGCACCATTTGCTGCTCCTCCGCACGTGGAGGAGCCGCACAGGACCGGACGCTTGTTGTTCCCCTTTTTTACAAGTCTTTTCTATAGTAAAGTAAGAATAAGTAAACAGCGAACTCCCAAAGCAAGAATGAGTAGAGAGAAATGAGAAAGAATGAAGCAACGAACTTCCCCGCAAACTCTCCAATACACTCTCCAACCAAACCACACCACCATGCCGTCTCTCTCCTATATAGTCCTCTCCACCAATCCGTGCTCTGCTAACCACATGCTGAGCACGCTGCTCTCCTCCAATCAGGAACAGCTCCTGCAGCTTGTCAAGTTGGTGAGAGGCAGCTGGGTAGAAGCTGTTTGCTCCTCTCCCAGCGCCATATTGTGGGAGAGCAGATGTATAGAATAAGTCTTAATTCCAGTAACAGTATAGTCCAAGTTGCTCCCCACACTCCACGATGAAAATTACAAAACCTTAAAGAAAGAAATAGAAGAGGATACCAAGAAATGGAAAAATCTTGCATGCTCATGGATTGGAAGAATCAATATCATCAAAATGTCCATTCTCCCAAAAGCAATTTATAGATTCAATGCAATACCAATCAAGATACCGAAGACCTTCTTCTCAGATCTGGAAAAAATGGTGCTGAAATTTATATGGAGGCACAAGAAACCTCGAATAGCTAAAGCAATCTGGTACAACAAAAACAAAGCCAGAGGCATCACAATACCAGATTTCAGGACATACTACAGGGCAGTTGTAATCAAAACAGCATGGTACTGGTACAGAAACAGATGGATAGACCAATGGAACAGAATTGAAACACCAGAAATCAACCCAAACATCTGCCGTCAACTTATATTTGATCAAGGATCTAAAACTAATTCCTGGAGCAAGGACACTCTATTCAATAAATGGTGCTGGGAAAATTGGATTTCCACGAGCAGAATCCTGCCTTACACCTTACACAAAAATCCACTCAACATGGATTAAAGACCTAAATCTACGACCTGACACCATCAAGTTATTAGAGAACATTGGAGAAACCCTTCAAGATATTGGCACAGGCAACGAATTTCTGGAAAAGACCCGGGAGGCACAGGCAGTCAAAGCCAAAATCAACTATTGGGATTGCATCAAATTGAGAAGTTTCTGTACTGCAAAAGAAACAGTCAGGAGAGTGAAGAGACAACCGACAGAATGGGAAAACATACTTGCAAACTATGCAACAGATAAAGGGTTAATAACCAGAATCTACAAAGAGATCAAGAAACTCCACAAAAACAAAACCAACAACCCACTTAAGAGATAGGCCAAGAACCTCAATAGATATTTTTCAAAAGAGGAAATCCAAATGGCCAACAGGCACATGAAAAAATGTTCAGGATCCCTAGAAATCAGGGAAATGCAAATCAAAACCATATGAGGTTTCACCTCACCCCGGTTAGAATGGCTCACATTCAGAAATCTACCAACAACAGATGCTGGCAAGGATGTGGGGAAAAAGGTACACTAACCCACTGTTGGTGGGAATGCAAACTGGTTAAGCCACTATGGAAGTCAGTCTGGAGATTCCTCAGAAACCTGAATATAACCCTACCATTCAACCCAGCCATCCCACTCCTTGGAATTTACCCAAAGGAATTTAAATTGGCAAACAAAATGTGGTCTGCACCCTAATGTTTATTGCAGCTCAATTCACAATAGCCAAGACCTGGAACCAACCTAAATGCCCATCAACGGTAGACTGGATAAAGAAATTATGGGATATGTACTCTTTAGAATACTATACCGCAGTAAGAAACAATGAAACCCAGTCATTTGCAGCAAAATGGAGGAATCTGGAACACATCATGCTGAGTGAAATAAGCCAGTCCCAAAGGGACAAATACCATATGTTCTCCCTGATCGGTGACAACTGACTGAACACCAAAAAGGAAACCTGTTGAAGTGAAATGGACACTATGAGAAATGGTGACTTGATCAGCATAGCCCTGACTGTTAATGAACAACTTAATACATTATCCCTCTTAGTAGTTTTTTTGTCTGTTCTACTTAATATGACTGGTTTAATTCTGTAATTAATACACAGTTATTCTTAAGTGTTAAAAATTAACTGAAATGTGATCCCTGTTAAACATAAGAGTGGGGATAAGAGAGGGAAGAGATGTATAATTTGGGACATGCTCAAGCTGACTTGCCGCAAATGGTAGAGTTAAAAATATACCAGGGGATTCCAATTCAATCCCATCAAGGTGGCATGTACCAATGCCATCTCACTATTCCAAGTGATCAATTTCACTTCACAATTGATTATAATGAAAGGACTAAGAGTCAAAGGGAGCACATAAACAAGTCTAGTACCTGCTAACACTAACCGATGGAATAAATAAAGGGGAGAGTGATCCAACATGGGAAGTGAGATACTCAGCAGACTCATAGAATGGCAGATGTCCTAAATAGCACTCTGGCCACAGAATCAGCCCTAAAGGCATTCGGATCTGGCTGAAAAGCCCATGAGAGTATTTCAGGCATGGAAAGCCAAGACACTCTGGCAAAAGATCTCCATTAGTGAGATCCCAGTGGAAAGAACAGGTCTTCAAAGAAGGAGGTACCTTTCTCTGAAGGGAGGAGAGAACCTCCACTTTGACTATGACCTTGTCTAAACAAGATAAGAATCGGAGAACTCAGAGGGCTTCCATAGCCTTGGAAACTCATGACTGGAGCATAGGGAGATTACTGATGCCATAGACAGGAGTGTCAATTGGTAAAGTCAACAACAGGAGTCACTGTGCACTTACTCCTCATGTAGGATCTCTGTCCTTAATGTGCTGTGTATTGAGATTTAATGCTATAACGAGTACTCAAACAATATATTTCACTTTGTGTTTCTATGGGGGTGCAAACTGTTGAAATCTTTACTTAATGTATACTAAACTGATATCTGTAAAAAAAAAAAAAAAGAAAGAATGAATGAAATTATCAACTCCCAACTTGACTCTCACTGGGATTAAACATGACAATAGGTCTGATCTGATTTCATCTTCATTGAAAAAAAAATCATCTATTATTTTTCACTTTATGTTTCTGTGTGGGAGCAAACTGTTGAAATCCTTACTTAATGTATACTAAGCTGATCTTCTGTATATTAAGATAATCGAAAAATGAATCTTGATGTGAATGGAAGGGGAGAGGGAGTGGGAAAGGGGACGGTAGTGGGTGGGAGGGACGGTATGTTGGGGAAGCCATTGTAATCCATAAATCGTACTTTGGAAATTTATATTCATTAAATAAAAGTTAAAAAAAATAAAAGAAAGAAAGAAAGAAAAAAGAAAAAAAAAGCTTTGAAGAATGATAAATTTTTGTGAGCACTTCACGGGGCTGGCACTATTGCACACTGGGCTCTACCTCTATCAGTATCTCTTTCAAGTCTATCAAATCTTTTAAAGAAAGTAAGTATGTAGGAATGTATACAGAACTATATCACTTTACAGTTACAAATTTCATAAATTACAGCTTCAGAAACATGGTGATTCTTCCCACCAAGCCCGCCCTCCCACCCACCTATACTCCCAGCCCTCTTCCTTCTCCCTCTCTTATTTTTTACTGAGATCTATTTTCAATGACTTTATAAACACACGTTTAACTCTATGTTAAGAGTTTAGGGGCCAGAAGTGTGGTGTATTGGATAAAGCCATGGGCTGTAGTGCCAGCATCCCATATGGGTGCCAGTTCAAGTCGCAGCTGGTCCACTTCCAATCGAGCGCTATGCTATGGCCGGGGAAATCAGCGGATGATGGCCCAAGTCCTTGAGCCCCAACACCCATGTGGGAGACTGGTTCCTGGCTTCAGATCTGTGCAGTTCTGGCCATTGTGGTCAATTAGGGAGTGAACCAGTGGATAGAAGACCTGTCTATCTTTCTCTGCCTCTCCTTCTCCTCCTTTGGCTTTATTTTTCTTACATAAGATTGCTTTAAAATAAATAATTCTTTAAATAAAGTTCAACAAATACTATGAGGAAAAAACCTGTTCCTCAAAAGTCAAGGCAAGGGCTGTTCCAGTCATTGCTTCTCAAAGTGTCATTTTTACTTCTACAGGTTTCTTTTTTTCACTCTATTAGTTACCACAGGTCAGGGAGAAAGTATGGTGTTTGTCCCTTTGGCATTTTATTAGGTATATAGTTTTCCAGATTCATTCATTTTGTTGCAAATGACAAGACCGCATGTTTTAGCACTGTGTAGTATTCTGTGGTGTACCTATCCCATAATTTATTTATCCGCCTTCAGTTATTGAGCATTTTGGTTGATTCCATCCATGTTTTGGCTATAGTGAATTTGACTGCAATAATCATGGCAGTACTGTAACACCTCAATATGCTGATTTCATTCCTCTTGGGTAAATTGCCAGGAGTGGGATGGCAGGACAGTATGGTAGGTCCATATTCAGATTTCTGAGTTACCTACATGCTGTCTTTCGCAGTGGCTGCACCAGGTTACATTGCCACCAGGAGTGGAGTAGCATGCAGTTTCCTCACATCCTTGCCAGCATTTGTCATTTGTTGATTTCTGTATGAAAGCCGTTCTAACTGGGGTGAGGTGAAGCCTCATTGTGGCTTAGATTCGCATTTCCGTTATGTGTCTGTTGGCCATTTGGATTTCCTCTTTTGAAAAATGTCTGTTTAAGCACTTTGGCTTCAGAATCAGCCCTTAAGGCATGCAGATCCGGCTGAAAAGCCCATGAGAGTATTTCAGGCATGGAAAGCCAAGACACTCTGGCAAAAATAAAAATGACCTAAATGAAAGATCTCCATGAATGAGATCCCAGTGGAAAGAACAGGTCATCAAAGAAGGAGGTACCTTTCTCTGAAGGGAGGAGAGAGCTTCCACTTTGATTACGACCTTGTCTAAATATGATCAGAGTCGGTGAACTCAAAAGGCTTCCATAGCCTTGGCAACTCATGACAAGGGCCTAGGGTGATGACTGAGGCCATAAACAAGCGTGTCAATTTGTTAAGTCAACGAGAGTCACTGTGCACTTACTCCTCATGTAGGATCTCTGTCCTTAATGTGCTGTACATTGTGATTTAATGCTATAACTAGTACTCAAACAGTATTTTTCACTCTGTGTTTCTATGTGGGTGCAAACTGTTGAAATCTTTACTTAATATATGCTAAACTGATCTTCTGCATATAAAGAGAATTGAAAATGAATCTCGATGTGAATGGAAAGGGAGAGGGAGCGGGACAGGGGAGGGTTGCGGGTGGGAGGGAAGTTATGGGGGGGGAAGCCATTGTAATTCATAAGCTGTACTTTGGAAATGTATATTCATTAAATAAAAGTTAAAAAAAAGAAAAATGTCTGTTTAAGTCCTTTGCCCATCTCTTAACTGGGATGTTTGTTTTGTTGCTGTTGAGTTACTTTATCTCTTGATACAATCTGGTTATTAATCATTTATCAGTGGCATATTTGCAAATAATTTCTCCCATTCTGTCAGTTGCCTCTTTACTTCCTTGAGTGTTTCTTTTCCAGTACAGAGGCTTTTCAGTTTGATGTAATGGCATTTGTTAATTTTGGCTTTTATTGCTTGTGTGTGCCTCTGGGGACTTCTGAAAGAACTTTTTGTACCAAAGTCTTGCAGGGTTTCCCCAGTGTTCTCTTAATAATTTGATGCTGTCAGGTTGCAGATGCATTTTGAGTGGATTATTGTGTAAAGTGTGAGGTAGGGTGTCTTGTTTCATACTTGTGCATGTGGAAATCTAGTTTTCCCAGCGCTATTTGTTAAAGAGACTTTCCTTTCTCCAGGGATTGGTTTTAGCTCCATTGTCAAAGACAAGTTGGTTGTAGATGCCTGGATTGATTTCTGGTGTTTGTTTTCTGTTCCATTGGTCTATCCATCTGTTTTTGTACCACTACCAGGCTGTTTTGATTATAATTGCCTTGTAGTATGTCTTGAAATCTGGTATTGTGATGCCTCTGGCTTTGTTTTTGTTGTATAAGAATGCTTTAGCTATTCAGGGTCTCCTGTGTTTCCATATGTATTTTGGCTTCATTTTTTTCTATATCTGAGCTGAATATCCTTGGTATTTTGATATTGCATTGAACTTGTAAATTGATTTCAGAACTGTGGACATTTTGATTATATTGGTTCTTCAAATCCATGAACATGGAAGATTTTCCAGTTTTTTATAACTCCTTCTAATACTCATCATAGATATCTTTGATCCTCTGTAAAAAAAAAAAAAAGAAATTATCAACTCCCAACTTGACTCTCACTGGGATTAAACATGACAATAGGTCTGATCTGATTTCATCTTCATTGAAAAAAAAATCATCTATTATTTTTCACTTTATGTTTCTGTGTGAGAGCAAACTGTTGAAATCCTTACTTAATGTATACTAAGCTGATCTTCTGTATATTAAGATAATCGAAAAATGAATCTTGATGTGAATGGAAGGGGAGAGGGAGTGGGAAAGGGGAGGGCTGTGGGTGGGAGGGACGGTATGGGGGGGAAGCCATTGTAATCCATAAATCGTACTTTGGAAATTTATATTCATTAAATAAAAGATAAAACAAGAAGAAATTATCAATTCCCAACTTGACTCTCACTTGGATTAAACATGAGAATAGGTATGATCTGATTTCATCATCATTTAAAAAATCATCTATTATTTTTCACTTTATGTTTGTGTGGGAGCAAACTGTTGAAATCTTTACTTAATGTATGCTAAACTGATCTTCTGTATATAAAGAGAATTGAAAATGAATCCTCATGTGAATGGAAGGGGAGAGGGAGTGGGAAAGGGGAGGGATGCAGGTGGGAGAGATGATATGGGGGGGGGGAGACATTGTAATCCATAAGCCGTACTTTGGAAATTTATATTCATTAAATAAAAGTTAAAAAAAAAAAAGAGAGCCTAAGAAAATAATACAAAAATCAATCAAAATGACCGGATTTTTTTTATTTTTTATTTAGTAAACATAAATTTTCAAAGTACAGTTAATGGATTACAATGGCTCCCCCCTATAATTTCCCTCCCACTCACACCCCTACCATCTCCCGTTCCCTCTCCCATTCCATTCACATCAAGATTCATTTTCAATTATCTTTATATACAGAAGATCTATTCAGTATATATTAATTAAAGATTTCATCAGTTTGCACCCACACAGAAACACAAAGTGTAAATTATTTCAGTACTAGTTATAGCATTACTTCACATTGGACAACACACTAAGGACAGATCCCACATGAGAAGTAAGTACACAGTGACTCCTGTTGTTGACTTAACAATTTGACACTCTTGTTTATGGCGTCAGAAATCTCCCTAGGCTCTTGTCATGAGTTGCCAAGGCTATGGAAGCCTTTTGAGTTTGCCGACTTCGATCTTATTCAGACAGGGTCATAGTCAAAGTGAAAGTTCTCTCCTCCCTTCAGAAAAAGGTACCTCCTTCTTTGATGGCCCTTTTCTTTCCACTGGGATCTCACTCACAGAGATCTGCAATTTAGGTCTTCCTTTTTTATTTTTCCTGGGTTCTTGGCTTTCCATGCCTAAAATACTCTCACGGGCTCGACAGCCATATCCGAATGCCTAAAGGGCTGATTCTGAGGCCAGAGTGCTATTTAGGACATCTGCCATTCTATGAGTCTGCTGTGTATCCCGCTTCCCATGATGGATCGTTCTCTCCCTTTTTGATTCGATCAGCTGGTATTAACAGACACTAGTCTTGTTTGTGTGATCCCTTTGGCTCTTAGACCTATCAGTGTGATCATTTGTGAACTGAAGTTGATCACTTGGACTAGTGAGATGGCATTGGTACATGCCACCTTGATGGGATTGTATTGGGATCCCCTGGCATGATTCTAACTCCACAATTTGGGGCAAGTCAGATTGAGCATGTCCCAAATTGTACATATCCAACCTCTCTTATTCCCACTCTTACATTTAACAGGGATCATTTTTCAGTTAATTTTAAACACATAAGAATAATTGTGTGTTAATCACAGAGTTCAACCAATAGTACTAGAACAAAAAACAATACTAAAATGGATAAAGTATTACATTGTACATCAACAGTCAGGACAAGAGCTGATCAAGTCACTGTTTCTCATAGTGTCCATTTCACTTCAACAGGTTTCCCCTTTGGTGCTCAGTTACTTGTTGCCGATCAGGGAGAACATATGATATTTGTCCCTTTGGGACTGGCTTCATTCACTCAGCATGATGCGTTCCAACTTCCTCCATCTTATGGCAAATGACCAAATTTCATTCTTTTTCACTGTTGTATAGTATTCTATAGAGTACATGTCCCATAATTTCTTTATCCAGTCTACTGTTCATGGGCATTTGGGTTGGTTCCAGGTCTTAGCTATTGTGAATTGAGCTGCTATAAATATTAAGGTGCAGACAGCTTGTTTGTTTGCCAATTTAATTTCCTTTGGGTAAATTCCAAGGAGTTGGATGGCTGCGTTGAATGGTAGGGTTATCTTCAGGTTTCTGAGGAATCTCCAGACTGACTTCCATAGTGGCTTGACCAGTTTGCATTCCCACCAACAGTGGGTTAGTGTCCCCTTTTCCCCACATCCTCGCCAGCATCCATTGTTGGTAGATCTCTGAATGTGAGCCATTCTAACCGGGGTGAGGTGAAACCTCATTGTGGTTTTGATTTGCATTTCCCTGATTGCTAGTGATCCTGAACATTTTTTCATGTGTCTGTTGGCCATTTGGATTTCCTCTTTTGAAAATTGTCTATTGAGGTCCTTGGCCCATCTCCTTGTTTTGATGTTGTGGAGTTTCTTGATCTCTTTGTAGATTCTTGTTATCAACTCTTTATCTTTGCATAGTTTACGAATATTTTTTCCCATTCTGATGGTTGCCTCTTCACTCTCCTGACTGTTTCTTTTGCAGTACAGGAACTTCTCAATTTGATGCAATCCCAATAGTTGCTTTTGGCTTTGACTGCCTGTGCTTCTGGGGTCTTTTCCAAGAAGTCTTTGCCAGTACCTATATCTTGCAAAGTTTCTCCAATGTTCTCTAAAAATTTGATGGTGTTGGGTCATAGATTTAAGTTTAATCCATGTTGAGTGAATTTTTGTGTAAGGTGAAAGGTAGGGCTCTTGCTTCATGATTCTGCACATGGAAATCCAATTTTCCCAGCACCATTTATTGAATAGACTGTCCTTACTCCAGGGATTGGTTTTGGATCCTTGATCACATAAAAGTTGGCTGTAGATGTTTGGGTTGATTTCTGGTGTTTCTATATTGTTCCATTGGTCTATCCATCTGTTTCTGTACCAGCACCATGCTGTTTTGATAACAACTGCACTGTAATATGTCCTGAAATCTGGTATTGTAATGTCTCTGACTTTTTTCTGTTGTACAAGATTGCTTTAACTTTCGAGGTCTCCTGTGTCTCCATATGAATTTCAGCATCAGTTTTTCCAGCTCTGAGAAGAATGTTCGGTATTTTGATTGGTATCACATTGAATCTGTAAATTGCTTTAGGGAGAATGGACATTTTGATAATATTGATTCTTCCAATCCATGAGCATGCAAGATTTTTCCATTTCTTGGTATCCTCTTCTATTTCTTTCTTTCAGGTTTTGTAATTTTCATTGTAGACATACTTAATGTCCTTGCTTAAGTTTATTCCAAGGTATTTGATTGTTTTTGTAGCTATTTTGAATGGGATTGATCTTAGAAGTTCTTCCTCAGCCATGGCATTGCCTGTGTATACAAAGGCTGTTGATTTTTGTACATAGATTTTATACCCTGCTACTTTGCCAAACGCTTCTATGAGTTCCAATAATCTCTTAGTAGAGTTCTTTGGGTCTCCTAAGTAAAGAATCATATCATCTGCAAAGAGGGATAGTTTGAGTTCTTCCTTCCCAATTTGTATCCCTTTAATTTCCTTTTCTTGCCTAATAGCTCTGGCTAGAACCTCCAGAACTATATTGAATAGCAGTGGTGAGAGTGGACATCCCTGTCTGGTACCAGATCTCAGTGGAAATGCTTCCAACTTTTCCCCATTCAATAGGATGTTGGCTGTGGGTTTTTCATAGATTGCTTTGATTGTATTGAGGAATGTTCCTTCCAAACCCAGTTTGCTTAGAGTTTTCACCATGAAAGGGTGTTGTATTTTATCAAATGCTTTCTCGGCATCTATTGAGATAATCATATGGTTTTTCTTCTGCAGTCCGTTAATGTTGTGTCACGTTAATTGTTTTGCGCACATTTAACCATCCCTGCATGCCAGGGATAAATCTCACTTGGTCTGGGTGGATGATCTTTCTGATGTGTTGCTTCATTCTATTGGCGAGAATTTTATTGAGGATTTTTGCGTCTATGTTCATCAGGGATATTGGTCTGTAATTCTCTTTCAGTGCTGCATCTTTTTCCGGCTTAGGAATTAAGGTGATGCTGGCTTCATAGAAAGAATTTGGGAGGATTCCCTTTTTTTGATTGTTCTGAATAGATTGAGAAGAATTGGAGTTAGTTCTTTCAATGTCTGGTAGAATTCAGCAGTGAATCCATCTGGTCCTGGGCTTTTCTTTGTTGGGAGGGCCTTTATTACTGTTTCAATTTCTGTCTCAGTTATGAGTCTGTTTAGGTTTTCAATGTCTTCCTGGTTCAATTTAGGTAGGTCGCATGTGTCCAGGAATATATCCATTTCTGATAGGTTTCCCTGTTTGCTGGCATACAAGTCCTTGTAGTAATTTCTGATGATTCTTTTTATTTCTGTGGTGTCTGTTGTTATGTTTCCTTTTTCATCTCTGATTTTATTGATTTGGGTCTTTCCTCTTTTTGGTTAGTTAGGCCAATGGGGTGTCAATTTTGTTTATTTTTTCAAGAAACAGCTCCTCGTTTGGCTGATTTTTTGTAATTTTTTTTTTGATTCAATCCTGTTGATTTCTTCTCTGATTTTAATTATTTCTCTTCTCCTACTAGATTTGGGTCTGGTTTGCTGCAGATTTTCTAGATCCTTGAGATGCACTAAAAGCTCATCTATTGGCTGCCTTTCCAATTTCTTGATGTAGGCACCTATTGATATAAACTTTCCTCTTAACACTGCTTTTGCTGTGTCCCATAAGTTTTGGTATGTTGTGTTGTTATCCTCATTTACTTCCAGAAAATTTTTGATTTCTCTTTTAGTTTCTTCTATGACCCATTGTTCATTCAGGAGCATGTTGTTCTATCTCCATGTGTTTGCATATGCTTTAGGGATTCCTGAGTTGCTAATTTCCAACTTCATTCCTTTATGGTCTGAGAAGCTGCATGGTATGATTCTAATTCTTTTGAATTTGCTGAGACTTGCTTTATGGCCTAGTATGTGGTCAATCCTAGAGAAGGTTCCATGTACTGCTGAGAAGCATGTAAAATCTTTAGCTGTAGGATTGAAAGTTCTGTATATATCTGTTAGATCAATTTTTTGGCTATAGTGTAATTTAAATCTACTGTCTCCTTGCTGATCTTCTGTCCTGTTGATCTATTTCTGAGAGTGGAGTATTGAAGTCCCCCAGTGCTATTGTATTGGGGTCTGTGGGGAGCAACTTGGACTAGACTAAGTTACTGGAATTAAGACTTATTCTATGCATCTGCTCTCCCACAATATGGCGCTGAGAAGGGAGAAACAGCTTCTACACAGCTGCCTCCTGTTCAACCAATAAACTGTAGGACCTACTCCTGATTGGAGGAGAGCAGCGTACTTGGCGTATGGGTAGCAGAGTTGGGATTGGTGGAAGAGGACTATAAAGGAGGAGAGAGACGGCATGCACCGGGAACATCTATCTGAAGGAACACCTGTGCAGCCCCCGAGAGAGCCGGCCAGCGGTGTGCCGCTCCCCCGCGGAAGTGGGGAAAGTGGCAGGGGGAATCGCCCTTCCATGGAGGTGGAAGGGATGCTAGCCAACCCGGGAATAACCAGCAGCAAACCCGGGAAGGGCCGAGCAGATGAAAGAACAACGCAGGGTCCTGTGTCGTTCCTCCACGAAGATGGGGAGCGACAGGGTCTAAGTCTCCCTTTAAGTCCCTTAACAAATCTTTTAAATAAACAGGTGCCCTGTAATTAGGTGCATATACATTGATAATTGTTCTATCTTCCTGTTGAATTGATCCCTTAATCATTATATAGTGCCCCTCTTTGTCTCTCTTAACAGTTTTTGTGGCAAAGTTTATGTTGTCCGATATTAAGATGGCTACACCCACTCTTTTTTCATTTCTGTTGGCATGGTATATCTTTGTCCAGCCTTTCACTTTCAGTCTGTATGCATCTTTGTTGGAAAGATGTGTTTCTTGTAAGCAGCAAATAGATGGGTTTTGTTCCTTAAGCGAATCAGCCAATCGGTGTCTTTTAACTGGACAGTTCAGGACATTAATGTTCAATGTGACTATTGATAAGTGGTAACTGCCCTGCCATTTGCCAAAGATATTTTATAATATATGCTTTGAATTCCCTGTGATTTTCTGCTGTGAGGTTTCTTTCCTTGACCTTCTTTCATATTGATGACAGTGTTTCTGTGTTTCTGTGTGCAACACAACTTTAAGAATCTTTTTTTTTTTGCTTTCAAACTTTTATTTAATGAATATAAATTTCCAAAGTACAGCTTATGGATTGCAAGGGCTTTCCCCCCATAATGTCCCTCCCACCCACAATCCTCCCCTTTCCCACTCCCTCTCCCCTTCCATTCACATTGATTCATTTTTGATTCTCTTTATATACAGAAGATCAGTTTAGCATACATTAAGTAAAGATTTCAACAGTTTGCTCCCACACAGAAACATAAAGTGAAAAATACTGTTTGAGTACTAGTTATAGCATTAAATCTTAATGTACAGCACACTAAGGACAAAGATCCTACATGAGGAGTAAGTGCACAGTGACTCCTGTTGTTGACTTTACCAATTGACACTCTTGTTTATGGCTTCAGTAATCACCCTAGGCTCTTGTCATGAGCTGCCAAGGCTATGGAAGCCCCCTGAGTTCACTGACTCTGATCATATTTAGACAAGGCCATGGTCAAAGTGGAAGTTCTCTCCTCCCTTCAGAGAAAGGTACCTCCTTCTTTGATGACCTGTTCTTTCCACTGGGATCTCACTCGTGGAGATCTTTCATTTTTTTTTCCAGAGTGTCTCGGATTTCCTTGCCTGAAATACTCTCATGGGCTTTTCAGCTGGATCCGCGTGCCTTAAGGGCTGATTCTGAAGCCAGAGTGCTGTTTAGGACATCTGCCATTCTATGGATCTGCTGTGTATCTCACTTCCCATGTTGGATCATTCTCTCCCTTTTTGATTCTATCAGCTAGCATTTGCAGACACTAGTCTTGTTTATGTGCTCCCTTTGGTTCTTAGTCCTATCATTAAGATCAATTGTGAACAGAAATTGATCACTGGGACTAGTGAGATGGCATTGGTACATGCCACCTTGATGGGATTGAATTGGAATCCCCTGGTATGTTTCTAACTCTACCATTTTGGGCAAGTCAGCTTGAGCATGTCCGGAATTGCACATCTCTTCCCTCTCTTATTCCCACTCTTACATTTAACAGCGAACACTTTTCAGTTAAGTTTCAGCACTTAAGAAGAATTGTGTATTGATTACAGTATTCAACCAAAAGTATTAAGTAGAACAAACAAAAAAAAATACTAAGAGGGATAAATATCAAGTTGCTCATCAACAGTCAGGGTGAGGGCTGATCAAGTCACCATTTCTCCTAGTGTTCATTTCACTTTAACAGGTTTCCTTTTTGGTGCTCAGTTAGTTGTCACCTATCAAGGAGAACAAGTGGTATTTGTCCCTTTGGGATTGGCTTATTACACTTAGCATAATGTTTTCCAAAATTCCTAACAGGGATCACTTTTCAGTTAAAATTTAAACACCTAAGAATAATTGTGTGTTAATTACAGAGTTCAACCAACGATACTAGAACAAAAAAAAAATACTAAAATGGATAAAGTATCTTTAAGCATCTTTTGCAGGGCTGGATGAGTGGCGAGAAATTCTTTCAATTTCTGTTTGCTATGAAAGGTCTTTATTTCACCTTCATTCACCAATGAGAGCTTTGCAGGATATAATATTCTGGGCTGGCAGCTTTTCTCTCTTAGTACCTGTGCTATGTCTCGCCATCCCCTTCTAGCTTGTAGGGTTTCTGATGAGAAGTCTGCTGTGAGTCTAATTGGAGATCCTCTGAGAGTAATATGACGTTTCTCTCTTGCACATTTTAGGATCTTTTCTTTATGTTTCACTGTGGTGAGTTTAATTACAACGTGTCGTGGTGAGGATCTCTTTTGGTCATGTTTATTAGGGGTTCTAGGAGCTTCCTGTACTAGGATGTCTCTGTCCTTCTCCAAACCTGGGAAATTTTCTGCTAATATCTCACTAAAAAGGCCTTCTAATCCTTTCTCCCTCTCCATGCCTTCAGGAACTCCTAGAACCTGAATGTTGGGTTTTTCAATAGTATCCAGTAGATTCCCCACAATATTTTTTAGATTTCTTTTTTTAAAACTTTTATTTCATAAATATAGATTTCCAAAGTACAGCTTATGGATTACAATGGCTTCCCCCCCATAACGTCCCTCCCACCCGCAATCCTCCCCTTTCCTACTCCCTCTCCCCTTCCATTCACATCAAGATTCATTTTCGATTCTCTTTATATACAGAAGATCAGTATAGCATACATTAAGTAAAGATTTCAACAGTTTGCTCCCACACAGAAACATAAAGTGAAAAATACTGTTTGAGTACTAGTTATAGCATTAAATCCCAGTGATCAATTTCTGTTCACAATTGATCATAATGATAGGACTAAGTACCAAAGGGATCAGATAAACAAGAATAGTGTCTGCAAATACTAGCTGATAAAATAAAAAAGGGAGAGAATGATCCAACATGGGAAGTGGGATACACAGCAGACCCATAGAATGGCAGATGTCCTAAACAGCACTCTGGCCTCAGAATCAGCCCTTAAGGCACGTGGATCCAGCTGAAAAGCCCATGAGAGTATTTCAGGCAAGGAAAGCCGAGACACTCTGGAAAAAAAAATGAAAGAGTGAGATCCCAGTGGAAAGAATAGGCCTTCAAAGAAGGAGGTACCTTTCTCTGAAGGGAGGAGAGAACTTCCACTTTGACCATGGCCTTGTCTAAATATGATCAGAGTCAGTGAACTCAGGGGGCTTCCATAGCCTTGGCAGCTCATGACAAGAGCCTAGGGTGATTACTGAAGCCATAAACAAGAGTGTCAATTGGTAAAGTCAACAACAGGAGTCACTGTGCACTTACTCCTCATGTAGGATCTTTGTTTTTAGTGTGCTGTATATTTTTTAGATTTCTAATTTCCTCTTCTTTTCTTTGGTTTGACTGTATCCTTTCATGTTCTCTGTCTTCTAAGTCCGATAGTCTCTCTTCTGCTTTACCCATTCTGTTTTTAATGCTCTCTAATGAGTTTGTCATTTGATCTATTGAATTCTTCATTTCATTATGATTTCTCATCACTATCACAGTTTCATGTTCTACTAGCTGTTTCATATCATTTTGATTCCTTCTTAATATTTCATTTTCACGAGAAAGATTTTCTATCTTGTCCATTAAGGATTTCTGTAGTTCAAGAATTTGTTTTTGAGAACTTCTTAATGTTCTTATCAATTTTTTGAGATCTGCTTCTTGCATTCTTCTATCTCATCATCTTCATAATCTTGAATTGGGGTGTCTTTTTCATTTGGAGGAGTCATAGTGTCTTCCTTGTTATTACCTCAGTTTTTTCATTTGTTGTTTGGCATATTGGAGATATTCTTTGGTTTCTTCACTGTGATGTGTTTTCTGTTATACTATGACTCTAGATTAAGTGGACTATCTGTTTTTTATGGAGCCTTAGAGGCTTGAGTTGGGTGTGGCCTGAGAGCTCTGTTTGGTTCCTCAGGGTTAAGGGTGTGCCAAAGGTGACACTCCCAGGTTAGGCGTGGTAAATCTCTCTCTCTCTCTCTCTTTCTTTTTTTTGATTCAAAAGGGAAGTAATTCCGCACAGCTCACATTCCAGTGCTGGTGTGTTGAGTCTGCCGCTGGTGTCCCAAACTGTGGGCTCCCACGCTCTCCACACAGGTCCACTGTGAATCACTAGTTCCAGAAGAGTTTCCTCTTCTGTTTCTTCCCCTACTCTTCCTTGAACCTGAAGTATCTTCACTTTTATTAAACTGTCTCTCCCCGGACTATCACTGTGCTCCCTTCCTATTCCACCATCTTCTCAAAAATCCCTAGCTCCACACTTTCACTAACTAGGTTTAACCTCCTGTTATTTCTCCCCACCAGAGTCAGGGTTTTCTGTTTGGCTAATGGCAGGCGCCTCTCTACATAGGTAAAATGGCACCTGCTCTTTGTCTTGCTCAGCTTTGTAAGGTGAGTGGAGAGAAAGGTTAATGTCCATGCTGGATCCCCTTATTTGTTCGTTTTTTCTCTCCTCCAGTCAACCTGGTGAACTTTCCCCAGTGGGGCTTCAGGCCTCGTTCCCTGTGGGCTCTTTCTGCCTTTCCCTGCCAATGTCTCGGGTTACTGAAGTTTTTTGTCTCACCTCCCCTTCCCGCTCTGGCGCACACACTCTGCAGCTCACGCGGCTCAGCTTCTGTGGCAGCTCAGCTTCTGCGGCAGCTCAGCTCCTGCGGTGACTTGGCTCCCACGGCGGCTGGGCTTCTGCAGCGGCTCAGCTCCTGCAGCAGCTTGGCTTCCATGCAGTGGGTGACCTTGCTCTCCCATAGGTCCTCCGTGTCACAACCACTAGATCCAGAAGAGTTTCCTCTGCAATTTTTTCCTGAGCTTTTTCCTGAGGCTACAGTAATTCCGCTTTTATTAAACTATCTTTTCCTGGACTATCAGTGCGTGCCCACACTATTCCACCATCTTGGCTCCACCAAAATGAGCTGATTTTCTAAAAGACCAAAACAATATTGACAAACCTTCAGCTAGACTAATCAAGCAACAGAGAACTCAAAGAAAACCACAGAAGGAAATGGAGATATTACAACTGAATGATAATCTAGTGATTAAAAAAATCGTATGGACAGTTATGAATACCAACAAATCAAATACATAGGAGAAATGGATAAATTTCTGAACATATCACCTACCAAAACGAATCATGAAGACAAATACCAATAGGACATACCAATAATGAGTAATGAGGTTGAATTAATGAAGTCTAACATGACTAACTGGATTCACTGCTGCATTGCTCCAGCTTTTAAAGAACAGCTAACATCAATTATCCCCCAAACTACTGCCAAAAGTTACACGAAAGGAAATCAAAACTCATTACAAGGCCAGTATAATCATGATGCCAATAGCAGACATGGAAACAATAAGAAAAAACAAAGGTATAGGCCAATATCCCTGATAAACACAGATGCAAAAAAAAACCCTCCCCATAATACTAGCAAACTGAACTAAACAGCACATCAAAAACTACCATTATGATGAAGTGGGATTTATCCTCTGGGTCCAAGAATGCTTCTACATACATGAACTATTATTTTTAACTTTTATTTAATGAATATAAATTTCCAAAGTACAATTTATGGATTACAATGGCTTCCCCCACATACCGTCCCTCCCACCCACAACCCTCCCCTTTCCCACTCCCTCTCCACTTCCATTCACATCAAGATTCATTTTCGATTATCTTAATATACAGAAGATCAGCTTAGTATACATTAAGTAAGGATTTCAACAGTTTGCTCTCACACAGAAACATAAAGTGAAAAATAATAGATGATTTTTTTAAATGATGATGAAATCAGATCAGACCTATTCTCATGTTTAATCCCAGTGAGAGTCAAGTTGGGAGTTGATAATTTCTTTTTTTTTTTACAGAGGATCAGTTTAGTATGCATTAAGTAAAGATTTCAACAGTTTGCACCCCCATAGAAACACAAAGTGAAATATATTGTTTGAGTACTCGTTATAGCATTAAATCTCAATACACAGCACATTAAGGACAGAGATCCTACATGAGGAGTAAGTGCACAGTGACTCCTGTTGTTGACTTTACCAATTGACACTCCTGTCTATGGCATCAGTAGTCTCCCTATGCTCCAGTCATGAGTTTCCAAGGCTATGGAAGCCCTCTGAGTTCTCCGATTCTTATCTTGTTTACACAAGGTCATAGTCAAAGTGGAGGTTCTCTCCTCCCTTCAGAGAAAGGTACCTCCTTCTTTGAAGACCTGTTCTTTCCACTGGGATCTCACTCACAGAGATCTTTTTGCCAGAGTGTCTTGGCTTTCCATGCCTGAAATACTCTCATGGGCTTTTCAGCCAGATCCGAATGACTTTAGGGCTGATTCTGAGGCCAGAGTGCTATTTAGGACATCTGCCATTCTATGAGTCTGCTGAGTATCTCACTTCCCATGTTGGATCACTCTCCCCTTTATTTATTCTATCGGTTAGTGTTAGCAGGTACTAGATTTGTTTATGTGCTCCCTTTGACTCTTAGTCCTTTCATTATAATCAATTGTGAACTGAAATTGATCACTTGGACTAGTGAGATGGCATTGGTGCATGCCACCTTGATGGGATTGAATTGGAATCCCCTGGTATGTTTTTAACTCTACCATTTGGGGCAAGTCAGCTTGAGCATGTCCCAAATTATACATCTCTTCCCTCTCTTATTCCCACTCTTATGTTTAACAGGGATCACATTTAAGTTAATTTTTAACACTTAAGAATAACTGTGTATTAATTTCAGAATTAAACCAGTCATATTAAGTAGAACAGACAAAAAAACTACTAAGAGGGATAATGTATTAAGTTGTTCATTAACAGTCAGGGCTATGCTGATCGAGTCACCGTTTCCCATAGAGTCCGTTTTACTTCAGGAGGTTTCCTTTTTGGTGTTCAGTCAGTTGTCACCAATCAGGGAGAACATATGGTATTTGTCCCTTTGGGACTGGCTTATTTCACTCAGCATGATGTGTTCCAGATTCCTCCATTTTGTTGCAAATGACTGGATTTCGTTGTTTCTTACTGTGGTATAGTATTCTATAGAGTACATATCCCATAATTTCTTTATCCAGTCTATCATTGATGGGCATTTAGGTTGGTTCCAGGTCTTAGCTATTGTGAATTGAGCTGCAATAAACACTAGGCTGCAGACCGCTTTTTTGTTTGACAATTAAAATTCCTTTGGGTAAATTCCAAGGAGTGGGATGGCTGGGTCGAACGGTAGGGTTATCTTCAGGTTTCTGAGGAATCTCCAGACTGACTTCCATAGTGGCTTGACCAGTTTGCATTCCCACCAACAGTGGGTTAGTGTCCCTTTTTCCCCACATCCTCGCCAGCATCTGTTGTTGGTAGATTTCTGAATGTGAGCCATTCTAACCGGGGTGAGGTGAAACCTCATTGTGGTTTTGATTTGCATTTCCCTGATTACTAATGACCTTGAACATTTTTTCATGTGCCTGTTGGCCATTTGGATTTCCTCTTTTGAAAAATGTCTATTGAGGTCCTTGGCCCATCTCTTAATTGGGTTGTTGGTTTTGTTTTTGTGGAGTTTCTTGATCTCTTTGTAGATTCTGGTTATTAACCCTTTATCTGTTGCATAGTTTGCAAATATGTTTTCCCATTCTGTCGGTTATCTCTTCACTCTCCTGACTGTTTCTTTTGCAGTACAGAAACTTCTCAATTTGATGCAATCCCAATAGTTAATTTTGGCTTTGACTGCCTGTGCCTCCCGGGTCTTTTCCAGAAACTCTTTGCCTGTGCCAATATCTTGAAGGGTTTCTCCAATGTTCTCTAGTAACTTGATGGTGTCAGGTCATAGATTTAGGTCTTTAATCCATGTTGAGTGGATTTTTGTGTAAGGCGTAAGGTAGGGGTCTTGCTTCATGCTTCTGCGCGTGGAAATCCAGTTTTCCCAGCACCATCTATTGAATAGATTGTCCTTGCTCCAGGAATTAGTTTTAGATCCTTGATCAAATATAAGTTGACGGTAGATGTTTGGGTTGATTTCTGGTGTTTCAATTCTGTTCCATTGGTCTATCCATCTGTTTCTGTACAGTACCATGCTGTTTTCATTACAACTGCCCTGTAGTATGTCCTGAAATCTGGTATTGTGATGCCTCCAGCTTTGTTTTTGTTGTACAAGATTGCTTTAGCTATTCGAGGTCTCTTGTGCCTCCATATAAATTTCAGCACCAATTTTTCCAGATCTGAGAAGAAGGTCTTCGGTATCTTGATTGGTATTGCATTAAATTTATAAATTGCTTTTGGGAGAATGGACATTTTGATGATATTGATTCTTCCAATCCATGAGCATGGAAGATTTTTCCATTTCTTGGTATCCTCTTCTATTTCTTTCTTTAAGGTTTTGTAATTTTCATCGTAGAGATCTTTAACGTCCTTGGTTAAGTTTATTCCAAGGTATTTGATTGTTTTTGTAGCTATTGTGAATGGGATTGATCTTAGAAGTTCTTCCTCAGCCATGGCATTGTCTGTGTATACAAAGGCTATTGATTTTTGTGCATTGATTTTATACCCTGCTACTTTGCCAAAATCTTCTATGAGTTCCAATAGTCTCTTAGTAGAGTTCTTTGGGTCCCCTAATAAAGAATCATGTCATCTGCAAAGAGGGATAGTTTGAGTTCTTCCTTCCCAATTTGTATCCCTTTAATTTCTTTTTCTTGCCTAATAGCTCTGGCTAGAACCTCCAGAACTATATTGAATAGCAGTGGTGAGAGTGGACATCCCTGTTTGGTACCAGATCTCAGTGGAAATGCTTCCAACTTTTCCCCATTCAATAGGATGTTGGTGTGGGTTTTTCATAGATTGCTTTGATTGTATTGAGGAATGTTCCTTCCAAACCCAGTTTGCTTAGAGTTTTCATCATGAACGGATGTTGTATTTTATCAAATGCTTTCTCGGCATCTATTGAGATAATCATATGGTTTTTCTTCTGCAGTCTGTTAATGTGGTGTATCACATTGATTGTCTTGCGCACATTAAACCATCCCTGCATACCAGGGATAAATCCCACTTGGTCTGGGTGGATGATCTTTCTGATGTGTTGCTGCATTCTATTGGCCAGAATTTTATTGAGGATTTTTGCATCTATGTTCATCAGGGATACTGGTCTGTAATTCTCTTTCAGTGCTGCATCTTTTTCCGGCTTAGGAATTAAGGTGATGCTGGCTTCATAGAAAGAATTTGGGAGGATTCCCTCTTCTTCGATTGTTCTGAATAGTTTGAGAAGAATTGGAGTTAGTTCTTCTTTCAATGTCTGGTAGAATTCAGCAGTGAATCCATCTGGTCCTGGGCTTTTCTTTGTTGGGAGGGCCTTTATTACTGTTTCAATTTCTGTCTCAGTTATGGGTCTGTTTAGGTTTTCGATGTCTTCCTGGTTCAAATTAGGTAGGTCGCATGTGTCCAGGAATCTATCCATTTCTGATAGGTTTCCCTGTTTGCTGGCATACAAGTCCTTGTAGTAATTTCTGATGATTCTTTTTATTTCTGTGGTGTCTGTTGTTATGTTTCCTTTTTCATCTCTGATTTTATTGATTTGGGTCTTTTCTCTTCTTTTTTTAGTTAGTTGGGCCAATGGGGTGTCAATTTTGTTTATTTTTTCAAAAAACCAGCTCCTCGTTTGGCTGATTTTTTGTAATGTTTTTCTTGATTCAGTCGTGTTGATTTCTTCTCTGATTTTAATTATTTCTCTTCTCCTACTAGATTTGGGTCTGGTTTGCTGTAGGTTTTCTAGATCCTTGAGGTGAATTGAAAGCTCATCTATTTGGTGCCTTTCCAATTTCTTGATGTAGGCACCTATTGCTATAAACTTTCCTCTTAACACAGTTTTTGCTTCGTCCCATAAGTGTTGGTATGTTGTGCTGTTATCTTCATTTACTTCCAGAAAGTTTTTGATTTCTCTTTTGATTTCTTCTATGACCCATTGTTCATTCAGGAGCATGTTGTTCAATCTCCATGTGTTTGCATATGCTCTAGGGATTCCTGAGTTGCTAATTTCCAACTTCATTCCTTTATGGTCTGAGAAGCTGCATGGTATGATTCTAATTCTTTTGAATTTGCTGAGACTTGCTTTATGGCCTAGTATGTGGTCAATCCTAGAGAAGCTTCCATGTACTGCTGAGAAGCATGTAAAATCTTTAGCTGTAGGATTGAAAGTTCTGTAGATATCTGTTAGATCCATTTGGGCTATAGTGTTGTTTAAATCTACTGTATCCTTGTTGATCTTCTGTCCTATTGATCTGTCTATTTCTGAGAGTGGAGTATTGAAGTCCCCCAGTACTATTGTATTGGGGTCTAAGTCTCCCTTTAAGTCCGTTAACAAGTCTTTTAGATAAATCGGTGCCCTGTAGTTAGGTGCATATACATTGATAATTGTTATATCTTCCTGTTGAATTGATCCCTTAATCATTATGTAGTGTCCCTCATTGTCTCTCTTAACGGTTTTTGTTAAGAGAGAAATTAAGATTGTCTGAAATTAAGATGGCTACGCCCGCTCTTTTTTCATTTCTGTAGGCATGGTATATCTTTTTCCAGCCTTTCACTTTCAGTCTGTATGGATCTTTGTTGGAAAGATGAGTTTCTTGTAAGCAGCAAATAGATGGGTTTTGTTCCGTAACCCAATCAGCCAATCAGTGTCTTTTAACTGGATGGTTCAGGCCATTCACGTTCAATGTGACTAATGATAAGTGGTAACTTTGCCCTGCCATTTGCCAAAGATAAGTTCTAATATATGCTTTGAATTCCCTGTGATCTTTTGCTGTGAGCTTTCCTTCCTTGGTTTCTTTCCTTTACTTTCTTTCATATTGATGACCGTGTTTCTGTGTTTCTGTGTGTAACACATCTTTAAGCATCTTTTGCAGGGCTGGACGAGTGGCAACAAATTCTTTCAATTTCTGTTTGCTATGAAAAGTCTTTATTTCACCTTCATTCACAAATGATAGCTTTGCAGGATATAATACTCTGGGCTGGCAGTTGTTCTCTCTTAGTACCTGGGCTATATCTCGCCATTCCCTCCTAGCTTTTAGAGTTTCTGATGAGAAGTCAGCTGTGAGTCTGATTGGAGATCCTCTGAGAGTAATCTGATGTTTCTCTCTTGCACATTTTAGGATCTTTTCTTTATGTTTCACTGTGGAGAGTTTAATTTCAACGTGTCGTGGTGAGGATCTCTTTTGGTCGTGTTTGTTAGGGGTTCTGTGAGCTTCCTGTACTAGGATTTCTCTGTCCTTCTCCAAACCTGGGAAATTTTCTGCTAATATCTCACTAAAAAGGCCTTCTAATCCTTTCTCCCTCTCCATGCCTTCAGGAACTCCTAGAACTCGAATGTTGGGTTTTTTAATAGTATCCTGAAGATTCCCGACAATATGTTTTAGATTCCTAATTTCCTCTTCTTTTCTTTGGTCTGACTGTATCCTTTCCTGTTCTCTGTCTTCTAAGTCTGATATTCTCTCTTCTGCTTCACCCATTCTGTTTGTAAGGCTCTCTATTGTGTTTTTCATTTGATCTATTGAATTCTTCACTTCAGTCACTATCCCAGTTTCCTGTTGTACTAGTTGTTTCGTTTCATTTTGATTCCTCCTTAATATTTCATTTTCATGAGAGAGATTTTCTATCTTGTCCATTAAGGATTTCTGTAGTTCAAGAATTTGTTTTTGAGAACTTCTTAATGTTCTTATCAATTTTTTGAGATCTGCTTCTTGCATTTCTTCTATATCATCATCCTCATAATCTTGAATTGGGGTGTCTTTTTCATTTGAGGGTGTCATGGTGACTTCCTTGTTTTTATTACCTCGGTTTTTGCGTTTGTTATTTGGCATATTGGAGATATTTGGTTTCTTCACTGTGGTGCTTTTTCTTGTTATCCTATGACTCTAGATTAAGTGGACTATCTGTTTTTGATGGAGCCTTAGGGCTTGAGATGGGTGTGGCCTGAGAGCTCTGTTTGGTGTGCCAAAGGTGACACTCCCAGGTTAGGCGCGGTAAACCTCTCTCTCTCTCTCTCTTTCTTTTTTTTTTTTTATTCAAAAGGGAAGTTATTCTGCACAGCTGAACGAAGTTGGAGGTAGTTAGCAGGCAAATGATATACCCACAGGAGGCAGAGATCGGAAGCTCTTTCCCAAGGACCACACAGGGAATCTGTTCGGTCCTCAGAGTGGGCTCAAAGTCTCCATCAGTCTCCCACTGGGTTGCCAAAGTTACGGAATTGTAGCGTCTCTGGAGAGTGCTCACGTGAATTCCGTGAGTTCTCTCCCCCACCGTCTCTTTTTTCACAGTCTCAGTTCAGTAGCACCACAAATTTACTAGGTCCTAATCTCCTGTTAATTTGCCCCGCCCAGAGTCAGGTTTTTCTGCTAGGCTCAGGGCCGGTGCAGACCTGAGGTCGCTCTGCTTATGACGTATGTCCAAGATGGCGCCTGCTCTTTGTCTTGCTCACCCTTGAGAGGTGAGCGGAGAGAGAGAAACCCGTGTCCGTACCAGTCACCTCCCTCTCTCTTCCAGTTAGCCTGGTGAAGTCCCCCCCCTCCGGGGGTTGTTCCCTCTAGTCTCCTCTCTCCGCTTGCCTGCCGGTGTCTTGGGCTATTGAGGTTGGGCTCACCTCGCGTTCCAGCGGCTCGGTCCCGCGGCTCGGCTTCCGCGGCTCGGCTTCCGCGCGGTGGGCGACCTTGTTCTCCCAGTAGGTCCTCCGATTCACAACCACTCAATCCAGAAGGGTTTCCTCTTGCGTTCCAGCAGCTCGGTCCCGCGGCTCGGCTTGCGCAGCTCGGTCCCGCAGCTCGGCTTCCGCGCGGTGGGCGACCTTGTTCTCCCAGTAGGTCCTCCGATTCACTACCACTCAATCCAGAAGGGTTTCCTCTGCAATATTATCCTGGTTCTTTTTTCTGAGGCTACCGTAACTCCCCTTTTATTAAACTAAATTTTCCCGGACTATCGGTGCGCGCCATCTTGGCTCCGCCCCATGAACTATTGAATATAATATTAACATCAACAGAGTGAAGCATGAAGTCAGTTAATCATCTCAATTGATGCAGAAAATATTTCATAAAATTTACCTTCTACACATCACCAAACTGTCAACAATGTAGGTATGGAAAGATTATATCACAAAATAAAAGCGCTTTATATGTGAAACCTACATTATGCAGAGTGAGGAAAAGTGCAAAGTATTTCCTCTGTGATCTAGAACTGGACAAGAATGTCCATCCTCACCACTCCTAGTTAATTTTGGATTGAAAGTCTTAGCTAGTGCAATTAGGCAAGAGAGAGGATTAAAGGATATACAAATAAAGAAGTAGGGATGAAAATTACCCTTGTATAAGTGGTGTGGGCATATATACAACTCCAAGTATTCATTCCATCAAGACTACTAGATGTGATAAACAAATTCAATATAGTCGCGCCGGCACACCGGGTTCTAGTCCCAGTCGGGGCGCCGGATTCTGTCCCGGTTGCCCCTCTTCCAGGCCAGCCCTCTGCTGTGGCCAGGGAGTGCAGTGGAGGATGGCCCAGGTGCTTGGGCCCTGCACCCCATGGGAGACCAGGAAAAGCACCTGGCTCCTGGCTCCTGCCATCGGATCAGCGTGGTGCACCGGCCGCAGATCGCCGGCCATTGGAGGGTGAACCAACAGCAAAGGAAGACCTTTCTCTCTGTCTCTCTCTCTCACTGTCCACTCTGCCTGTCAAAAAAAAATAATAATAATAAAAATAAAAAATTCAATATAGTCGTAAGATAAAACATCCACATGAAAAATCTATAGCATATAATGAAATTGATGAAAACAAAGGAAATGATAGAATTAAAAATAGTAAAACATCTAGGAGTTAATTTAGCCATCAATTTGAGAGATCTCTACAGTAAAAATTATGGAACACTGATAAATGAATTGCAGACACAATAAAGAGGAGAGTTCTACAATGTACATGAGTGGGAAGAATGTATATTAAAATGCCCACACTACTCAAAACAGTTTACACATACAATGTATTCCCAATAAAGATAGCAGTATCATTCTTCACAGAACTAGAAAGAACAAGTTCAAAATATCATTATATAAGGGCAAAAGTCCCCCAAAAAACAAAGTAATCTTTAGCAAAAAGAACAAAGCTAGAGGAATCACAAAAAATGACTTAAAGATAGACTACAGAGCTATAGTAACCAAGACAGAATCGTACTGGCATCCAAACAGAAACAGAACAATGGAACAGAGCAGAACCCCAGGAACGAACCCATGCATCTACACAACTGATACTTGACAAAGATGCCATAATCACTATCGGGAAAGGATGTCTTGTCAGTAAATGGGAATGAGACACCTGGATGCCTACATGAAGATGGAAGCTCAACAACAACCTCTCCTCCAATTCAAAAATCAACTCAAAGTGGATCAGTGTAATGATACAACTGAAGGGGCCAGCGCTGTTGCATAGCAGGTAAAGCCACCACCTGCAGTACCATAATCCATATGGGAGCCTGTTCGAGTCGAGGCTGCTCCACTTATGACCCAGCTCTCTAGGATGACCTGGGAAAGCTGTAGAAGATGGCCCAAGAATGGGGTCCCCTGCACCGATGTAGGAATCCTGGAAGAAACTCCTGGCTCCTGGCTTCAGATTGGTGCAGTTCCAGCCTTTGCTACCATCTGGGGAGTGATTCAGTGGATTGGAAGACTCACTCTCTCGCTCGCTTGCTCTCTCTCTGCCTCTGCCTCTCTGTGTAAATCTATCAAATAAATACATAATTTTTTTAAAAAAGATAAAACCTAAACTTATGTTGAAGAAAACAAGGAGGGTAGCAAATCTTTATAGTCAGGGAGCTCACACTGTTGGCTCACACCAGAACCTGGTTCAAATGCAGAAGGAAGGCAACACAGCCCGAGAAATGCCTGTTATATCTCTTTCTCTCTATCTCTTTCTCTCTAAAGCCTGTTATATCACCGAATGACCCAAACTCTTATGCCAAAGACATGGAAGGAAAGGAAAGACAGGACAATCGATCATCTTAATTTTCCTTTCAGTATTTGTTACCATCAATAAGACAAGGGCAGGGTTGACTGGTGGTGTGCCTGTGTATCAAGGTGTAGTAGACACAGTTGAATTGTTTTATTTTTGCAGCACTTTCAATGTCCTGGCATGAATAAAATCCATATGCATGTGAATACCACAAACTATGCTTTGTGTATTTGTAGATTCCAGATGCAAGTTCAATGCTCTTACATTTTATTTAAAATTGACAGAGTATAATAAAAGATACATGTGAAAATTCATGCTAATAAATATTAATATTTTGTTATCTAAAATAGTATTAAAGAGCAAATAAAAAGCACCATTGCAAGTCTGCATCTAATTTTTTTTTTTTTTGACAGGCAGAGTGGACAGTGAGAGAGAGAGACAGAGAGAAAAGTCTTCCTTTGCCGTTGGTTCACCCTCCAATGGCCGGCGCGCTGCGGCCGGTGCACCACGCTGATCCGATGGCAGGAGCCAGGAGCCAGGTGCTTTTCCTGGTCTCCCATGGGGTGCAGGGCCCAAGCACCTGGGCCATCCTCCACTGCACTCCCTGGCCACAGCAGAGGGCTGGCCTGGAAGAGGGGCAACCGGGACAGAATCCGGCGCCCCGACCGGGACTAGAACCCGGTGTGCCAGCACCGCTAGGCGGAGGATTAGCCTAGTGAGCCGCGGCGCCGGCCCATCTAATGTTTTAAACACCAATTCCACTGTTCTCTGCTTGAATAAGGACGGCAGCTTTTCATTTTACTCAAGCACCACAACTGATGCAAACCCTGCTAATCACGATGGAAAAGAAACCTGACTTGTGGCAGAAATAGCAGACTCTAGGACTAACAAGGTAAACAAAACAGGAGCTTGGACATCTTACATTAGAAAGAAAGTGATCACCAGCCAAAATATATGGATGCCTGACAAAGGCCAGGAACGTAGGTGAAATAACTCATGACAGCCAAGGCAGGAAACCATTGGAGCAATAAAGATAATGACATGGAAAGGTGAATATATGAGCACATACTGATGTAACAAGAAAAAGAAAAGTTGTACACAAATAAATTAGGGGGAAGAGGACAAAATCATGCATGCAGACAGAGCCCCAGCAAGGAGGGGGCATTTAACAACCTCCCCCTTGAGTGTGGGCCAGACCTGGGTGTTACTTCCAAGGCAGAGAGCAGAAAGGAAAAAAAAAAGCTGCAGGTGCTTGAAGCTTTCTGCTCTGGTGTCCTGTCCTCTTAGGGCCACCATCCCAAGTGTCAGATTTTGGACCTGTTACAGTGTTCCATTCTTGAACTGTAATTCGGTTCCCTTTGCATTGCCATTTCTTTATGAAAATAGCACACTCTGTCAATTGTATTAAATTAAATGTATGTTCACAATTAGTGTCTCAGTTTGAATTTTGAAGCTGAGAGCCTGTGATACTGGAATTACAGGCCCAGAAATGGCCAGGAGCCAGGTGCACAAGGTGAGGGTGGCCCTGGGGATAGGGTAACCATCACACAATGGGTGGAGAAGACCTCGGTGCCACTATGGTCTCACAGGAGGCCAGGGTGCTGCAGTGTGGAGGGGGAAGGCACAAAGCTGCTCTCAGGATCACAAGGGAAAACCTGATGTCATCTACAGGGTTGGCCCCTTCTGACCCTCACATTGCTGTGTGAGGGACTCAGAAGAAGTTCTGAGCTCAGCTCTCCCCAGACTCCTCTTGTGCAGGAGGGAATAAAGGACATGAGGACACAGGTGATGTGTTCTTCTGGGGACTCCATGATCTGAGCTCCCCAGTGGGATCTGTCCCCTTTGGGCAGATGTGAAAATGACAGCCTGCAGAGAGATGAGCTCAGACATCCTTCCCTTAAAACTGCAGGTTCCTCTCAGGTGCACAGAATCCCCTGCACACGTCTGCCTGGTGAGTGGCTCTTTACTACACACGTGGGAACCAGGGGTGGTGGGGCCTCAGACGGGGACTGATGGGGGAACTGGGCACTGGTGAGGGGTGTGGGAACTTCACTGGGGCCATGAGCTCCATTCAGCCTAGAGGAGGCCCCTGTGTGATGCACTTGGGATGTCTGATTCTCAGGTCATTCAGCCCTTAGATGTCCAGGTACCTACAAATAAATGATTTTTCACAGTTAGTTTTAGGTATCTGTTCGTGTTTCTTACTACAATCGCTTTCTTTGCACTTGCTGTAGCAGTACTCATGCTACATATTATGCACCTAGTGAGCTTAAACTGAGGTGTAACTGAGGCTCATACACGTGACCTGGGAACTGGTGTTAACAACTGTTTTTATTTAATGTATTCACTATGAGTGCAAGCCTTAAAGGTCTAATTAAACTGAATTAAATTAAAGCTATATTTCATAGAAATGTAATTTCAGAGCCATTTAATGATTTCTATATATTTAATTTAACAGTTAGAGTTATAGATAGAGAGAGACAGAGAGAAAGTCTTCCTTCCACTGGTTCACTCCCCAGATGGCTGCAACGGCCAGAGCTATGCTTTTCCGAAGCCAGGAGTCAGGTGCTTCGTCCCAGTCTACCACGCAGATGCAGGGCCTCAAGTACTTGGGCCATCTTCCACTGCCCCCAGGACATAGCAGAGAGCTGGAGTATAAAAGGAGCAATCTGGACAGAACTGGCACCCATATGTGATGCCAACGCCGCAGGGGGAGGATTAACATAGTGCACCACGGTGCTGGTCCTCAGGGCCATTTAAAAAGGTTTTTAGGAACTGCTAATGGGCATCTATTTAAAATTATACTTCTAAATTGTTATTTGTTTATATTTTACTCATAGTAGATAAGTACAAAAAATAGGCATATGCCATCTGTAAAGAGAAGAATTCCATTTACAGCAATTTGCTAGGGATCATATATGACCCATAAAGGGTGTTCATCATTCTCTACCAGGCTTTATGTCACTTAACACGATGTCTCCCAGTTCACTGCATTTTTGAAATTAACAGGATTTCATTGTTTTCTATCGAAAATATATCATTGTGTGAGTATATTACACTTTCTTAATACATTCATTTGATAATGCACATCTTGAAAGATTCCATCTGTTGGACATTGTGACCAGTGCTACAACACACACGGGGGTTTAAGTAACTCTTGATAGAATATTTTCATGTCTCTTAGGTTTACCACCAGTTGCCAGAAAGCTGGAGCATACAGAAGCTGTATTTCTAGATTTAATGGACTCTGTTAAAATACATTGACTCTGAAACTGCTCCACCCGGCTCCATGGATACATTAGATAGGAATACATGGTATGGCATAAATACACAAAAAAACAGCATGTAAATTAATGAATTCTTTGCATTCTAAGCTGGTGAGACTCTCTGTGTATGTGTTATTGTTATTTTTACGCAGTCTTTTTCATTCCATTTCAACAAATGTTGTAGATTCTACTTTGTTCCTGACACTCTATCAAGATGATGCATGTAATCAAATAAGACATTGCTTGTGCCCCCTGAAAAAGCTCTAATAAGAACATTTACATTATATGTGGCCTTTTGAAAAAATGATTTTGTATGTATGAGAGGCAGAGTGGTAGGGGTGGGGAAGAGAGCTTGTACTCCCCCATTCACTTGTCCACAGTGGCCTGGAGCAAGCCAGGACATGTTAGGAATCAGAGGCTCATTCTGGGTCTCTAACCTGGGTGGAGGTGACCCAGCCATGTGAGCCATTGTTTACTCCTCCTAGGGAACACATTTCTAGGAAAGAGGGATAGAGAGTGGAGCTCAAAACTCGGCACTGTGATATGGGGTGCAGCATCCCACGTATTGCCTTAACAGCTGCTCCATACACATGGCCCTATGATAATGTTTCATGAAGAGCAAAGCTTATACACTTTGGAACTAAGCAATGACACCCATGATCCAAGCCTAACAAAGGAGAGGTGGCCTGGGGTAGGGGTGTGGCTGTGATGTGGGCTTCAGTTTAAAGAGTAGAAAGATGCCTGGGGTTCATCTCCATATTTTGAGGATGACAAGAGTGTTGGAGGAAACAGATGAATGTGCTAATAAATTTCCTTCTTCTTTTTCTCCTTAGACACACACTATTTGCATTTTCCAAATATAATATGAATAAATATAATAAAATTTATGAAAGCAATGAGATGAAATTCATTTATTACACTGAAATTTCCATTGGGGTCTCAGCCAATGCCTTCCTTCTTCTCTTCCACGTCCTCAATTACTTTCTCCAGCACAGACCCAAGCCCACTGACTTGACGATTGGTCTCTTGGCTCTCATCCACTTAGTGATGCTGATGATTGTGGTGAGCCATGCTATGGACATGTTTGGATCTCAGGGTTCCTGGGATGACGTCACATGTAAAGCAGTCTTCTTCTCCTACCGGGTGCTGCGGGCCCTCTCCCTGTACACATCCTGCCTGCTCTGTGTCCTCCAGGCCATCACCCTCAGCCCCAGGAGCTCCTGGTTGGCCAAGTTCAAGCAGGTATTTTCACAACGCATCCTATGCTCTCTTTTTGTCCTATGCTTCTTCTCCATGTCCATCAGCAGTCACCTCATAATCTCCATCACTGCCACTCCCAATGGGACCTCACACGGTCTAATGTATGCCACTAAATCCTGCTCTGTTTTGCCCATGAGCTATTTCCTAATGCAAACATTTTCCACATTGGCAATCTTGAGAGAAGTCGTTCAAATAGGGATCATGGCCCTCTCCAGTGGATACATGGTGATCCTGCTGTACAGGCACAGGAGGAAGTCCCAGCACCTGCGTGACACCAGCCTTTCTCCAAGAGCCTCCCCTGAACAAAGGGCCACCCAGACCATTCTGGTGCTCATGAGCTTTTTCATGGTCATATGCATTTTGGACTGCATTTTCTCTGCCTCAAGACTCATGTTCAAAGGTGACCCAATTATTTACTGTATTCATATTATTGTGTCCAACAACTATGCCACAGTCAGTCCTTGCGTGTTCCTCTGTACTGAAAAGCGTATAATTACCTTCTTAAAATCCATTAGGGGGAGAATGATAGATGTGAAATTATTCAATGAAAAGCAGTTCTCTAAATGAGCTATTGCACTAATTTCCACATTTTTATTACAGTAGCCAGTATATGCTGTCTGGGTAAAGTATTATATATAGTGGCTCCTCAAGATGGAAGTGTGAGATAGATCCCATTTGCCACTGCCTCGTGTGATCCAGAAAGTACTGATTCATGAGATCAAAGCACTTTCTAACAAATCCACAGTGATCTGTACATTGCCTAACTATGTATGCAATCAGCTTTTACCATAAATTTCCTATGATCCAGTTACTCTACTCCTACAAACGCCAAAAATTACTGAATACATGAACTCACACAGTGATTTCCACACCAAAACCCATAACAGCATTATTACAACAGTCAAAAAGTAGAAGCAACCCAATTTGGTGGAATGAGAAGGCCATGCCAAGGTGGCCTGGCAAGCGAGCGTCAATTACTCAGGAATGGCTTTGAAACCCACCTGGCAACGGAGCCTGCCTGGCAACAGGCTGTGATTAGATGGATTTGAAACCCACATGGCAAATGGAGCCTGCCTGGCAACAGGCTATGATTGGATGGCTTTGAATCCCACCTGGCAATGGAATGGAGCCTCCCTGGCAACAGGCTGTGATTGGATGGCTTTGGAAACTGCCTGGCAACAGGCTGTGATTGGTTGGGGCATAGACTGTCCCTTGACCGGATTGTCTGGTCTTGGATATACAAGATGTATGAACTGAAATAAATGAGTCTGCGGGCTGCTTGCCTCAAGCCCGCTTTCACCCGACTCCCGGGGTCTGTGTGGTGACTCCGCACCTCTTGCCCCCACCACACTCCTCCTCTCAGAAACGAAGCCACTGCAACATTGTTGAGAAATCAACTGCAACAAACCAACAACCACATGAGTGTATAAAGAAAGTGTGGGCTGCACAAACGATGAATTAGATGAATTAGTTTGTGGTCCCAAACAAGAAGGGAATTCTGTCATGAACCTTGAATATATTATGCTAAGTGAAATCCTTCAGCCACCAAAGAACAGGTAGTCTAAGAATCTCCTCACAGAAGGTGGTCAGAGGCTGATGGAGGAGAAGAAAGTGCAGTTCTTGTTTAATGGACACAGAATTCAGTGCAGGAAGAAGAAAACATTCTGGAAATGGGTGTTGGGTGTGGTTGTACAACAGTGGGATGTACTTAATGCCACTGAATTGCACAGTTAAATAGGGTTAAAGGGGCAATTTTTATATTATGAGTTTTTTACCATAATAAAGATGTTTCCAGTTATGTTCTAACCAATGATGAAATTTTTTCTCAGAAACATAAAGTGACAAGATTTTAAAACTGTCAAATTGCCATTCTTCAATAATTATTAAATATTCTGGTAACTTTGTACCAAACAATAATTTGAGGATTATTTTCTACTGGTGCAAATCCTACTTGCAGTTTCCCCAAAGAAAGTAGAGACATTTGTAGTGTGGATTCATATAAGAAGCATTCTGTGCTGCCACTAGGGACATTCAGCAGTGCCTTGGGCAGCTCCAGCTTGGAACTTTCCAGATAAAATGTTGAATATGAGGTTAAAATTCAGAATTTACATAATAAATCAATACATGGAAAATTATCTAGAAATTCATGAGATGAACAATTCATGAGATGAACATTACAGATGTATATTATCTTTAAGTTAGAAAAAGAAAAAATCTATAAAATCATACCAAAAGTTTAGTTTTACCTAGCTAATAACATCTTCTAAAATTCAGTATTTCAAAAAACCAATCCAGAGAACAGTTACAAAACCAAAGTCACATATATTCCCTCACCTAGTAACACAAGGGTACTAGAAAAGCTCCATTAAATTTGAATCCTGCACTATATCACCCATGGGTTACTATGTCTGGCAGTTGTTTTCCATCCTGGGCATCTTCCGAGATGCCTCCCTCTTAGGGCTCATGGCCCTCTCAAGTGGGTACATGGTGACTCTCCTGTGCAGGCGCAAGAGGCGGTCCCAGCACCTTCACAGCACCAGCCTTTCTCCAAGAGCCTTCCTAGGGCAAAGGGCCACCCACACCATCCTGCTGCTCATGAACATCTTTGTGTTCATGCACTTGTTGGAATGCACTGTCTCCTCCTCAAGAGTGATGTGGAACAATGACCCGGTGTTTTGCTGTGTCCAGATAATGGTGGTCATTGGCAGTGCTGTAATCAGTCCTTTGCTGCTAATCAGCACTGAAAAACATATAATTGACTTTTTTAAATCCATAAGGGGGAAAACAAGGGCTTAATTATACAGTGTTGGGCAATTTTGCCCAAGTTGAAGGATAGGCTTATTTCATGAGTTGACTTTTCCACAATGAACACCTGAATTGAAACATCACATTATACCTCCAAATATGTAAAAGCAACATATGTCACTTTTACAAAGACAATATAATAGATTATAATAAATTCACTAATGTAATTTGTTAGCAATGAGGATGCTGAAGGTGGATAGATGGGAACTCTTGCACCACTCAGAATTTTTGAAATCCATGCATAATTTTAACATGAAAAATTATGGAAGAGCACCTATGGAGCCCCAGGAGGTTGGTAGTAAAGAAAAAAATAAAAGGAGTGGCAACCTGATGCACTTTGCAGAATCCAGGAAGACTGGGAAACAGCAGAGAAAGTAAAGCATCTCCTTAGGGAAGGATAAGAGCAGAGGAGCTGCCTTCAACCTTCTATCCTACAGGACAGCAGTCACACAAGGGAGTAGGACTGCCAGAGCTACCATCTGGAACAAGGCATGGATGCCCACCATCATCCTGCTACATGGACTGCAGATCCTTGCCAGAGTAATTATGCAAAAAATAAATAAAAGGCATAAAACTAGAAGCAATGATATAAATTAGCAGTTTGCAGATAACATGATTACATAAGTGGATTAAGATTTCAGGAAAGTTGCAGTATTAAAAAAAAAAACACAAGGAGTCCGGCAAGATGGCGGAATAGGAAGGGAGCACACTGATAGTCTGGGGAGAGATAGTTTAATAAAAGTGGAGATACTGCAGGTTCAAGGAAGAGTAGGGGAGGAAACAGCAGAAGAAACTCTTCCGGAACGCGTGACTCACAGCGGACCTGCGTGGAGAGCGTGGGAGCCCACAGTTCGGGACATCAGCGGCAGACTCAACACAACAGCGCTGGAACGCGGGGTGAGCCGAACCTCAATAGCCCGAGACACCGGCAGGCAAGCGGAGAGAGGAGACTAGAGGGAACGACCCCCGGGGGGGGGGGGGAAGTTCACCAGGCTAACTGGAAGAGAGAGAGAGAGAAAAAAAAGGGTGACTGGTACAGACACGGGTTTCTCTCTCTCCGCTCACCTCTCAGGGGCGAGCAAGACAAAGAGCAGGCGCCATCTTGGACATACGTCATAAGCAGAGCGACCTCAGGTCTGCACCGGCCCTGAGCCTAGCAGAAAAACCTGACTCTGGGCGGGGCGAATTAACAGGAGATTAGGAGCTAGTAAATTTGTGGTGCTACTGAACTGAGACTGTGAAAAAAGAGACGGTGGGGGAGAGAACTCACGGAATTCACGTGAGCACTCTCCAGAGACGCTACAATTCCGTAACTTTGGCAACCCAGTGGGAGACTGAAGGAGAATTTGAGCCCACTCTGAGGGCCGAACAGATTCCCTGTGGGGATCTTGGGAAAGAGCTTCCGATCTCTGCCTCCTGTGGGTATATCATTTGCCTGCTAACTACCTCCAACTTCGTTCAGCTGTGCGGAATTACTTCCCTTTTGAATCAAAAAAAAAAAAAAAGAGAGAGAGAGAGAGAGATTTACCACGCCTAACCTGGGAGTGTCACCTTTGGCACACCAAACAGAGCTCTCAGGCCACACCCATCTCAAGCCCTAAGGCTCCATCAAAAACAGATAGTCCACTTAATCTAGAGTCATAGTATAACAAGAAAAAGCACCACAGTGAAGAAACCAAATATCTCCAATATGCCAAATAACAAACGCAAAAACCGAGGTAATAAAAACAAGGAAGTCACCATGACGCCCTCAAATGAAAAAGACACCCCAATTCAAGATTATGAAGATGATGACATAGAAGAAATGCAAGAAGCAGATCTCAAAAAATTGATAAGAACATTAAGAAGTTCTCAAAAACAAATTCTGGAACTACAGAAATCCTTAATGGACAAGATAGAAAATCTCTCTCATGAAAATGAAATATTAAGGAGGAATCAAAATGAAACGAAACAACTAGTACAACAGGAAACTGGGATAGTGACTGAAGTGAAGAATTCAATAGATCAAATGAAAAACACAATAGAGAGCCTTACAAACAGAATGGGTGAAGCAGAAGAGAGAATATCAGACTTAGAAGACAGAGAACAGGAAAGGATACAGTCAGACCAAAGAAAAGAAGAGGAAATTAGAAATCTGAAACGTATTGTCGGGAATCTTCAGGATACTATTAAAAAACCCAACATTCGGGTTCTAGGAGTTCCTGAAGGCATGGAGAGGGAGAAAGGATTAGAAGGCCTTTTTAGTGAGATATTAGCAGAAAATTTCCCAGGTTTGGAGAATGACAGAGAAATCCTAGTACAGGAAGCCCACAGAACCCCTAATAAACACGACCAAAAGAGATCCTCACCACGACACGTTGTAATTAAACTCTCCACAGTGAAACATAAAGAAAAGATCCTAAAATGTGCAAGAGAGAAACGTCAGATTACTCTCAGAGGATCTCCAATCAGACTCACAGCTGACTTCTCATCAGAAACTCTAAAAGCTAGGAGGGAATGGCGAGATATAGCCCAGGTACTAAGAGAGATGCCAGCCCAGAATATTATATCCTGCAAAGCTATCATTTGTGAATGGAGGTGAAATAAAGACTTTTCATTGCAAACAGAAATTGAAAGAATTTGTTGCCACTCGTCCAGCCCTGCAACAGATGCTTAAAGATGTGTTACACACAGAAACAAAGAAACACGGTCATCAATATGAAAGAAGGTAAAGGAAGGAAACCAAGGAAGGAAAGCTCACAGCAAAAGATCACAGGGAATTCAAAGCATATATTAGAACTTATCTTTGGCAAATGGCAGGGCAAAGTTACCACTTATCATTAGTCACTTTGAACGTGAATGGCCTGAACTGTCCAGTTAAAAGACACTGATTGGCTGATTGGGTTAAGGAACAAAACCCATCTATTTGCTGCTTACAAGAAACACATCTTTCCAACAAAGATCCATACAGACTGAAAGTGAAAGGCTGGAAAAAGATATACCATGCCAACAGAAATGAAAAAAGAGCGGGCGTAGCCATCTTAATATCGGACAACATAAACTTTACCACAAAAACCGTTAAGAGAGACAAAGAGGGACACTATATCATGATTAAGGGATCAATTCAACAGGAAGATATAACAATTATCAATGTATATGCACCTAACTACAGGGCACCGGTTTATCTAAAAGATTTATTAACGGACTTAAAGGGAGACTTAGACCACAATACAGTAGTACTGGGGGACTTCAATACTCCACTCTCAGAAATAGACAGATCATCCGGTCAGAAGATCAACAAGGATACAGTAGATTTAAACGACACTATAGCCCAAATGGATCTAACAGATATATACAGAACTTTCAATCCTACAGCTAAAGATTTTACATTCTTCTCAGCAGTACATGGAAGCTTCTCTAGGATTGACCACATACTAGGCCATAAAGCAAGTCTCAGCAAATTCAAAAGAATTAGAATCATACCATGCAGCTTCTCAGACCATAAAGGAATGAAGTTGGAAATTAGCAACTCAGGAATCCCTAGAGCATACGCAAACACATGGACATTGAACAACATGCTCCTGAATGAACAATGGGTCATAGAAGAAATCAAAAGAGAAATCAAAAACTTTCTGGAAGTAAATGAGGATAAAAGCACAACATACCAAAACTTATGGGACACAGCAAAAGCAGTGTTAAGAGGAAAGTTTATATCAATAGGTGCCTACATCAAGAAATTGGAAAGACACCAAATAGATGAGCTTTCAATTCACCTCAAGGATCTAGAAAACCTACAGCAAACCAGACCCAAATCTAGTAGGAGAAGAGAAATAATTAAAATCAGAGAAGAAATCAACAGGATTGAATCAAGAAAAACATTACAAAAAATCAGCCAAACGAAGAGCTGGTTTTTGAAAAAATAAACAAAATTGACACCCCATTGGCCCAACTAACTAAAAAAAAGAAAAGACCCAAATCAATAAAATCAGAGATGAAAAAGGAAATGTAACAACAGACACCACAGAAATAAAAAGAATCATCAGAAATTACTACAAGGACTTGTATGCCAGCAAACAGGGAAACCTATCAGAAATGGATAGATTCCTGGACACATGCAATCTACCTAAATTGAACCAGGAAGACATCGAAAACCTAAACAGACTCATAACTGAGACAGAAATTGAAACAGTAATAAAGGCCCTCCCAACAAAGAAAAGCCCAGGACCAGATGGATTCACTGCTGAATTCTACCAGACATTGAAAGAAGAACTAACTCCAATTCTTCTCAAACTATTCAGAACAATCGAAGAAGAGGGAATCCTCCCAAATTCTTTCTATGAAGCCAGCATCACCTTAATTCCTAAGCCAGAAAAAGATGCAGCACTGAAAGAGAATTACAGACCAATATCCCTGATGAACATAGATGCAAAAATCCTCAATAAAATTCTCGCCAATAGAATGCAACAACACATCAGAAAGATCATCCACCCAGACCAAGTGGGATTTATCCCTGGTATGCAGGGATGGTTTAATGTGCGCAAGACAATCAATGTGATACACCACATTAACAGACTGCAGAAGAAAAACCATATGATTATCTCAATAGATGCCGAGAAAGCATTTGATAAAATACAACACCCGTTCATGATGAAAACTCTAAGCAAACTGGGTTTGGAAGGAACATTCCTCAATACAATCAAAGCAATCTATGAAAAACCCACAGCCAACATCCTATTGAATGGGGAAAAGTTGGAAGCATTTCCACTGAGATCTGGAACCAGACAGGGATGCCCACTCTCACCACTGCTATTCAATATAGTTCTGGAGGTTCTAGCCAGAGCTATTAGGCAAGAAAAAGAAATTAAAGGGATACAAATTGGGAAGGAAGAACTCAAACTATCCCTCTTTGCAGATGATATGATTCTGTATTTAGGGGACCCAAAGAACTCTACTAAGAGACTATTGGAACTCATAGAAGAGTTTGGCAAAGTAGCAGGGTATAAAATCAATGCACAAAAATCAACAGCCTTTGTATACACAGACAATGCCATGGCTGAGGAAGAACTTCTAAGATCAATCCCATTCACAATAGCTACAAAAACAATCAAATACCTTGGAATAAACTTAACCAAGGACGTTAAAGATCTCTACGATGAAAATTACAAAACCTTAAAGAAAGAAATAGAAGAGGATACCAAGAAATGGAAAAATCTTCCATGCTCATGGATTGGAAGAATCAATATCATCAAAATGTCCATTCTCCCAAAAGCAATTTATAGATTCAATGCAATACCAATCAAGATACCGAAGACCTTCTTCTCAGATCTGGAAAAATTGGTGCTGAAATTTATATGGAGGCACAAGAGACCTCGAATAGCTAAAGCAATCTTGTACAACAAAAACAAAGCCGGAGGCATCACAATACCAGATTTCAGGACATACTACAGGGCAGTTGTAATTAAAACAGCATGGTACTGGTACAGAAACAGATGGATAGACCAATGGAACAGAGTTGAAACACCAGAAATCAACCCAAACATCTACAGCCAACTTATATTTGATCAAGGATCTAAAACTAATTCCTGGAGCAAGGACAGTCTATTCAATAAATGGTGCTGGGAAAATTGGATTTCCACGTGCAGAATCATGAAGCAAGACCCCTACCTTACACCTTACACAAAAATCCACTCAACATGGATTAAAGACCTAAATCTACGACCTGACACCATCAAGTTACTAGAGAACATTGGAGAAACCCTTCAAGATATTGGTACAGGCAAAGAATTTCTGGAAAAGACCCAGGAGGCACAGGCAGTCAAAGCCAAAATCAACTATTGGGATTGCATCAAATTGAGAAGTTTCTGTACTGCAAAAGAAACAGTCAGGAGAGTGAAGAGATAACCGACAGAATGGGAAAAAATATTTGCAAACTATGCAACAGACAAAGGGTTAATAACCAGAATCTACAAAGAGATCAAGAAACTCCACAAAAACAAAACCAACAACCCACTTAAGAGATGGGCCAAGGACCTCAATAGACATTTTTCAAAAGAGGAAATCCAAATGGCCAACAGGCACATGAAAAAATGTTCAAGGTCATTAGCAATCAGGGAAATGCAAATCAAAACCACAATGAGGTTTCACCTCACCCCGGTCAGAATGGCTCACATGCAGAAATCTACCAACAACAGATGCTGGCGAGGATGTGGGGAAAAAGGGACACTAACCCACTGTTGGTGGGAATGCAAACTGGTAAAGCCACTATGGAAGTCAGTCTGGAGATTCCTCAGAAACCTGAAGATAACCCTACCGTTCGACCCAGCCATCCCACTCCTTGGAATTTACCCAAAGGAATTTAAATTGGCAAACAAAAAAGAGGTCTGCACCCTAATGTTTATTGCAGCGCAATTCACAATAGCTAAGACCTGGAACCAACCTAAATGCCCATCAATGATAGACTGGATAAAGAAATTATGGGATATGTACTCTTTAGAATACTATACCGCAGTAAGAAACAACGAAATCCAGTCATTTGCAACAAAATGGAGGAATCTGGAACACATCATGCTGAGTGAAATAAGCCAGTCCCAAAGGGACAAATACCATATGTTCCCCCTGATCGGTGACGACTGACTGAACACCAAGAGGGAAACCTGTTGGAGTGAGGTGGACACTATGGGAAATGGTGGCTTGATCAGCATAGCCCTGACTGTTAATGAACAACTAAATACATTATCCCTCTTAGTAGTTTTTTTTATCTGTTCTACTTAATATGACTGGTTTAGATCTGTAATTGATGCACAGTTATTCTTAAGTGTTGAAAATTAACTGAAATGTGATCCCTGTTGAACATGGTTGTGGGAATGGGAGAGGGAAGAGAAGTATAATTTGGGACATGCTCAGGCTGACTTGCCCCAAGTGGTGGAGTTGGAATCATACCAGGGGATTCCAATTCAATCCCATCGAGGTGGCATGTACCAATGCCATCTCACTGTTCCAGGTGATCAGTTTCAGATCACAGTTGGTCATGGTGAAGGGACTGGGAGTCAAAGGGAGCACATAGACAAGTCTAGTACCTGCTAACGCTAACTGATGGAGTAAATAAAGGGGAGAGTGATCCAACATGGGAAGTGAGATACTCAGCAGACTCATAGAATGGCAGATGTCCTAAATAGCACTCTGGCCTCAGAATCAGCCCTAAAGGCATTCGGAGCTGGCTGAAAAGCTCATGAGAGTATTTCAGGCATGGAAAGCCAAGACACTCTGGCAAAAGATCTCTGCGAGTGAGATCCCAGTGGAAAGAACAGGTCATCAAAGAAGGAGGTACCTTTCTCTGAAGGGAGGAGAGAACCTCCACTTTGACTATGACCTTGTCTAAACAAGATAAGAGTCGGAGAACTCAGAGGGCTTCCATAGCCTTGGAAACTCATGACTGGAGCATAGGGAGATTACTGATGCCATAGACAGGAGTGTCAATTGGTAAAGTCAACAACAGGAGTCACTGTGCACTTACTCCTCATGCAGGATCTCTATCCTTAATGTGCTGTACATTGAGATTTAATGCTATAACGAGTACTCAAACAATATATTTCACTTTGTGTTTCTATGGGGGTGCAAACTGTTGAAATCCTTACTTAATGCATACTAAACTGATCCTCTGTAAAAAAAAAAAAAAAAAGAAATTATCAATTCCCAACTTGACTCTCACTGGGATTAAACATGACAATAGGTCTGCTCTGATTTCATCATCATTTAAAAAAATCATCTATTATTTTTCACTTTATGTTTCTGTGTGGGAGCAAACTGTTGAAATCCATACTTAATGTATACTAAACTGATCTTCTGTATATTAAGATAATCGAAAATGAATCTTGATGTGAATGGAAGGGGAGAGGGAGTGGGAAAGGGGAGGGTTGTGGGTGGGAGGGACGGTATGGGGGGAAGCCATTGTAATCCATAAGTCGTACTTTGGAAATTTATATGCATTAAATAAAAGTTAAAAAAAAAAACACAAAACAAACCGAACTCATTTCTTTACACTAAAAACAAACCATATGAGAAGTCAACCAATAAAAAATCTTCTTATGATAGTAGTAAATTAAATTAAATGCTCAAGGAGAAATTTAACCAGGGAATGGCAAGACGTTTACAATGAGAAGCATACTACAGTAAGGGAGAAAATGAAAGCAGACACACGTAAATGAAAGTCATTCCACATCCAGCAATTGGAAAACTTGATATTCTTAAAATGTGAGTACTACTTAACTTAATCAACAGATTCAATGCAGTCTGTATAAAAATATTAATGGCATTTTTATAGAAACAGATAAAAACAATCCTAAAATCCATTTAGAACACAGGTAGATCCTGTGTGACCAATGCAAACTTTTGAAAGAAAGAAAAACAGTTGAAAGCATTACACTTTGCTTACTTCAAAATATGTTATAAGGAGCAAGCATTGGGGGCAGTGGTTGAGATGCCACAAAATGCCACATTCCATACTGGACTATTTGGGTTCACGTCCCAACTTTACTTCCACTGCTAGATTCCTACTAATGCATACTCTGGGAGGCAGCAGGTAATGGCTAAAGTACTGTATCCCTGCAACCCATATGGGAGACTTGAAATGAGTTCCAGAGTCCTGGAGTTAACTTGGTTTATCCCCAGTTAGTACAGATAGGCGTTTCAAGAGAAAACCTTAAGACAGAGCAGTCTCTCTCTCCCTCTCCCTCTCCCTCTCCCTCTCCCTCTCCCTCTCCCTCTCCCTCTCCCTCTCCCTCTCCCTCTCCCTCTCCCTCTCCCTCTCCCTCTCCCTCCCTCTTTCCCAGCCTCTCTCCCTCACTCTCTCTCATCTTCCTCTCTCCTCTCCTGCCTCTCACTCTCTTCTGCTGCTTCTCCCTTCAAAACAAAATAAAAAATAAAACTCTTTTCAAAAAACATATCCAACAAAGGATTAATATTCAGAATATATCGGCAACTTTAAAAACACAGCAACAACAAAAACTAATCCTGTTAAGTAATGGGCTAAGGATCTAGACAGTTTCAACAGAATAAATACAAATGGTCAACAACTATTTGAAAAAACTCAACATCACTCGCCATCCGGGAAATACAAACCAAAACCAAAATGAAATATCACCATCTCCTGTCAGAATGGCCAAAATCCAAAACACAGAGAGCAACAAATGCCAGCAAGAATGTGGAGAAGGTGGACACTTATACCCTTGGTGGGAATCTAAATTAGCCGCTGTGGAAAACAGTATGGAGATTACTTAGAAAACTGAAACAGACTTACCATATGATCCAGCAATTCTGAAAGACATGAGCACGTTTTACTGAAGAAACACCTGCATCACCATGTTCATGGCAGCAATGGTCACAATAGCCAAAACATGGCATGAACCAAGGTATCATCCATCATCAGATAAATGGCTAAAGAAAATATGGTATTGAAACATAATGGAGTATTACTCACTGGTTAAAAAGAATGAAATCCTACCATTATCAACAAAATGCATCCAATGGAAGGACATCATGTTCAGTAAAATAAGCCAGACACAGAAAGAAAAATATGACATTTCTCCCTTGTTAGTGAAGGCTAAATTTTTTAAAAAATGAAAAAAGGAAGAAATGCCAGTTTGTGTTAGGGATGTTGCAAATATAGTTTTGTCAATATTTGTAATATACATTTGTGAAACCAATGGATAATAATGGTATATTATGATAGTTTTAATTATCTGTGATCATAAAACTTTGGGTGAAATGGTCATCTTTGCCAGAGGAAGCTCGTGTCCCCTGCCTTCAAATCAGGATAAGTTCTGGCATTTACAGCCATTTGGAGAGCGAACCAGAAGAAGGAAGACCTTTCTGTCGGTCTTGCCCTTTCACTGTCTGTAATTCTACCTCTTCAATAAATAAAAAAAAAATCCTAAAAAAAATAGATTAGAGATTTAAACCTCAGTTCTGAGTATGTTAAGTTCCTAGAAGAAAACATAAAGGAAAATCTTCATGACATTGCTCATAATGGCCATTAGTTTCTTAACTATTATACAAAAGTAATAGGTCACATAGCAAAAATACAAAAATGGGATTGATTGCATCAAAGTAAAAACCTTTGTATGGCAAATAATCCATCTACAGAGTAAAGAAATAACCTATAGACAGGGAAAAATATATCTCTTACTTTCTTAAAGACCTTATTTCTTTATTTGAAAGGAAGTGTTACAGACAGGCAGAGGCAGAGAGAGAGAATGAATATTCTATCCACTGGCTCACCCCACAAATGGCCAGAACTGTGCAGATACAAAGCCAGGAGCCAGGAGCTTCTTCCAAGTCCCCCATGTGAGTGAAGCGGCCCAAGCACTTGGGCCATTTTCTACTGCTTTCCCAGGCCATAGCAGAGAGCTGGATCAGATGTGGAGCAGCTGGGACTCAAACCAGCACCAATACGGGATGCCTTCATTGCAGGCCAGCTGGCCCTGGGAAAAAAAATTTCTATTCCAACACTGGGATAATGTCCAAAATACATATAACGCAACTTGACATCAGCAGCAGCATCAAATAACTTGACTACAAAAAGGGTCAAATGGATGAGAAGTGTCGTGTTTCCCGTAGAAGACATCTAAAGAGCCAAGAGCACACAACAAGATGTTCCACAGCACTAACCATTCATGAAAGGCAAATCTAAGCCATAATGACAGACCACTTCACACCATGTGCATGGCTTTCATCAAGAAGACAAATCCGAAAGATATCCATTCTCAGCAAGATGTGCAAAAATCACAATCCTAACACGCTATTGGTGGAAGTATAAAATGGTGCTTTTTACATAATGTGGAAGCCAGTAAGGAGGTTACATAAAAATCAAATATCTATCTATGCTATTCCAGCAATTTCCATTCTAAGCATAGATTTCATGGAATTTCCATAAGGAACTCTAGGGGAAGTTAGCACTCCCTTACTCATTAGACCATTAGTCACATCAGCCACAACATGGAAATACCTAACTTGTTAACCTAATGGGTGAATGCTATCATTCTCCTGCCTTTATACATGACCAAATAGAACTGCATGGAAGCAATGGAATGTAGAAAATGCAAAGTGCAGCTATGCATCCAATGAAACAAGTCCAGGGCTGCATTTTCCAATACAGCACCCAGGACCCATGAGCCATATGCCAGCATACATGGCTATTTAAATATCACCTAATTAAAATTAGATAAGTTTAGAGCACTCATCCTCTGTCTTACTAGATGAAAGATTAAAGAAGATATGGCTTATTATTGATTACTCAAAAAAAAGGGAAATTGTGCTGTATGCGAGAACAAGCATCAATCTGGAGGAAATGATACTAAGTGGAACCAGGCAGGCATAAAATAACTCACTCTGCATGATCTCTGCTACAGGAGGGAACTGAAATAATCAAAGTCAGGGAAACAGAGTAGCCTGTTGGGTGTCAGCAGCTTGGGTTGGGGGAGCTGGGGGCTTAGCTGTTCAACTGGGAGGACACGTCAGTTATACAAGATGGAAGAGTTCTAGGTTTGCTGTAAAAAACCGTGCCTACGAATTACAATATTGCATTGTGCACCTAAAAACTCTTAATGAAGAGATGGTGAAACAGAGGAGAACAGTGTGATCCTCTTCCTTCACAGAAAGTAAAAAGAACAAGAAAGCCTCTCTTCAGGGTGAATTCCTGAGGTTGAACGCAAGACTCAGAATGGACCCTGTAGGAACCCTGTCATACACAGAGACCTGGGATGGCAGCATAAAGGTAGGAACAAAGCAACCTGGAAGCCATCATCCTTGGTCTGGAGCATCCACAGTGAAGGGGGAAATGTGAACAGGAAGGCTCAGCAGAGCCCATCTACATGGATGCTTCCCCTGGCAATCCCAGCCACAGGAAGAATGCATGGACATCACAAATAGCATCCCAGAGTCACCTGGAGAACTCATGGTAGTTTTCGCTAAGTGGAGGGTCTCAATGTCCCCCTCACAACTCCCAGAACACAGGTTGTGGCAAAGTGTCACCTTCTGAGAAAGGGGATCACTGTCAGGATGATGCTGCCCCAGGAGGCAGAATCCCTGCACCCTCCCACCCCTAAGTCCACACAGATGATTCAACACACTAACAAAAGGGGCTGTAGCATGAGGAATCAGACTACAACCAGCAGGGCAACCCCAGCATGCTAGCCCATGCAATCTTGGTGCTGCAAGGGTAAGGATGAAGAACAGCCTCGACATTTTGACTCCAGCACCCTAAAGGTATGGGACTTGCCCCTTCAGGCTCAGGGACCATCCCTCTACCACCCAAGCCTGTACCAGAACCCATGCACACTGGACTCTTGGCCAGGGGCACTCATGACACTGGCCCAGGCTGCCAACCAGAATATCATCAACTGCCACTATCACTCTTGTGACTCCAGTCTCCCAGGGAGAAGCTGGCAGACTGTGCAGCATCTGAGCTACTCTGGATCTCAGGAGTACACCACATTCCTGCCTCTGCGAATATCAATTAGAGTGAGATAAGGAATCAGGATAGGACACTATTGCATCCAATGTGAACTAAGCCCAAATAGACAACAAATGGACAACTGATAATACATCTTCCAAAAACTCTTTCACCATGAAAACCACCCTTCAAAAGTGATAGACTGATCCATTGATTGATCAGTATCAGGTGCATAAATACAAACACAGTGACACAACAGTGTGAAAAAAAGCAAGGCAAAGTGAGAAATCTAAATGGACACAAGAATCCATAGAAAGGGACTCCAATGACACAAGAATGCTTTAACAAAGACTGCAGTGTAAATGAGCTGAAGAATCGTATGATAAGGAATGTATGACCATGATGGAAGGATACTCAGAGACAAGAGAACACAGGTTAATGAAATTGGGGAAACAATGCATGACATGAAGAAGATATTCAGCAAAAGAATTTGACAAAGAACCAAACAAAAATCATAGAACTGAAAATCTCCTTAATTCAAATTAAAAAAAAAAGTTTAAAGCTTCATCAGCAGACTAGATCAAGAGAAAATCTCGTTATACAGATCTGATATACAAATATCAGTTATACATAAAATGAAAAAATAAAAAATTGAGAAAAAAGACTCAATGACTTTGGGAACACCTGAAATGAAAAAACAACTCTTCCTAAACGAAGAGAGGAATAAAGGCACATAAAACGTACTCAGTGAGAGTTAACTGTAAAACTTGTTCTCAAACAGTCTTTATATTTTGTGCCTATGTGTGCAATTTGTTGAAAACTTTACTTAGTATGGAATTGGTCTTCTATGTGTGAAGTTAATTGAAAACAAATCTTAATGGAAAATAGTAATGGGAATGGGAGAGGGAGGAAAAGGTGGGGTGGGAGTGGGAGTGGGAGGGCAGATATGGTGGGAAGAATGTCTATATTCCTAAAGATGTACTTAAGACATTTTACTCATTAAATAAAAGGTTTCTTTGGAAAAAATAAGGATATACTACAGAGCTATAGTAACCAAAAAGAATGGTAGTGGCATAAAAACAGAAACAGAAGAACAGAACAAAATAGCTCCTCAGAAATGAATCCACTCTTCTACAGCAACTGATTCTTGATAAAGATGCCATAAACACACACTGGGGAAAGGACGTCTTGTCAGTAGATGGGACTCAGACAACTGATGCCACGGGAAGATGGAAACTCGAAAACTACCTCTCCTCCTTTCAATAATCTACTCAGAGTGGATCAAGGGTCTAAAGGTATGACCTATATCTCACCCTGAAGAAAGTGAGGAGGGTGGCAGGTGCTGATAGCCAGGGAGCTTGCGCTGTTGGCTCACACAAGAATCTGGTTCAAACACAGAAGGAGGACAACACAGCCTAAAAACACCTGTGACCAAGGAAACCGATCCCTTTCTAACACCTGTTCCATCACCGCATAAGCCAACCTCTTATGTCAACACACTGGAGGAGAGAGAAAGCAAGACAATCTATCCTTTACATTTTCCTTTTAGTCTTTGGTACCATCAATAAGCCAACAGCATGGGTTGCTGCTGCTATGCCTGGGTACAAGGTATAGTGGACATGATTTTTTGTTTTTTGTTTTTTGTGTTTTTTTTTTTGACAGCGCTTTCACTGTCCTGTCATGATTAAATCCATATGCAATGCAGACCACAAACTAGGATTTGTGTAAATTGTGGATTCCAGATGCAAATTCAACACTCTTACATTTAAAATTGACATGATACAATGAAAGATACATGTGAAAACTCATGTTAAATGATAAATATAAATATTTTATTATCTAAAATACTATTAAAGAACAAACCAGGGGAGGAGCCAAGATGGCGGTATAGCAACAAGACATTCTGAGTCTTGGGAGGAGGAAATAGATAATTAAAAAGGAAAGGGCATATGAGCTGCTAACAGAACCTCAAGAGTTTAGAGCAGAGAAACCTGGGAGTCTAGCAGAGACTGAGCAGGAACACCCAGAGGAAGCAAAGAGTCACTGAGACACAGCAGGTACACAGCAGAGAAGCAGAAGAGGGCAACAGACACCACACCCTGCCCCCACCACAGGCAGACCAGGTTACATGCCGGGTCACGAGTCCACAGAGCTGCAGTTAGTAGTGTGTGGGAAAATCATGCAAACTCTTTGAAATTCCAAGAGGGAAGAATAAGGGAAAAGAGGGAGAACTAGGCACAGCCCCTGCCCATCCACGTCTCCAATCCCCTATTCGTACCTGCATCCAGCCAGGAGAAGCCATATTGTCTATTTACATCTCCAGTGTAAACCTGGTGCTACCACATTTGCCTTCTGTGTGCACACCCATCAGTGGTAGAGCCACTTCACCACACAGCCCTCACCTAGAAACAGGGATCACAAAATTTAAAAGAAAAATCCACAACCACCACACAAACGTACGACAGTGAGAAGTTCTAAACATTGAAATCCCTAGCTCATTTTACCACCAGAGCCCGGCCCAAAAAGGTGGGGCTTAGTGCACCAGGGCTCTCCTATCTTCCCCCATCACCATCCAGAAGTGAGCAGGACTTTCAGGAGTGGGGCTAAGCATTCCCACTGGCAACGCACAAACACATAGCAGCTCATAGCAGTGGGAAATCCCACAACAAGCACCAAGACACATATTATAGATAAAAGGAATTGGAAATGCTGAAAAACAAGGAGAATATTTTTAATAAGACCAAGGAAGATAGTATTAGCCTCAGAATGGAACATTACATCAGCTCTTCAATAATGGAAGCAGAACAAGGGATTGAAGATATGCCAGAAACAGAATTCAGAAAATTAATCATCAGATTGCTTAGAAGCAATTGGGAACCCATTCACGACCTTAATGAAGTGTTCCCAAGAAATTGAGATATTGAAGCAAAATCAGAACAAAATTCTAGATATGAAGAATTCAATACAGCAAATAGAAAATACAATGGATAGTCTCAAAATAGAAGAAATGAGACAGAAGAAGAATATCAGACCTACAAGGCAAATTCCTGGAAATAACACAGTCAGAACAAAACACAAGAAGAAATCAGGAAATTGAAAAACAAGATTGGAGATCTGCAATATTCTATCAAACAATATAACATGCAGATCCTAGGGAATTCCAGAAGGCATCGAAACACAGAAAGCATTAGAATACCTACTTAAGGAAATAAGAGCAAAGAACTTCCCCCTTCTGGAGAGAGAAAGTGACATCCAAGTTCAGGAAGTACACAGAACTCCCAATAGACAGGACCAGTAAAGATCCTCACCTAGACACACAGTGGCAAAACTCTCCTCAGTAGCACATAAAGAAAAGATTCTAAAATGTGCACAAGAGAAAAGCCAAATCACATTCAGAGCAAACTTGATTAAACTCACCCCAAACTTCACATCACAACCCTACAAGGCAATGGTGAGACATACTCCAAGTCCCAAGAAAAACAAATTGTCTACCCAGATTAATGTACCCTGCAAAAATCTCATTTATGAATGAAAGAGAAATAAGGATTTTCCACAGCAAAGAAAAATTGAAAGAATTTGTAACAACACACCCATCCCAAGGAGACATGCTCAAACACATGCTCATACACAAACACAGAAACAGGAATATCATTGGAAAAGTAGATAATCACTCAGCAAAAGTGTGGGGAAATTAGTTACACAAGGCAATTCAAAGCTGGCGCGGAGAGGAAGTAAGGTGGGCGGAATCCAAAGTTGTTTACCACCAAAGCTAATGGGCTGTGCAACATCAGGGGAGGTGATGACAACTGATAGCAAGAATATAGACATAAGGCTAGTCCTATAGAAATCACCCAGTAAAATGATCTTTTAAGTGATTGGCTAGTCCTTATGCCCTGCCCCAATGACTCTGCAGGTTTGTGCTTTAAAAGGCTCTGTTATGTGTGAAATAAACAAGTTCTTGCTAGACTTGGCTCCCCGCTGTGTCTGATTGTCTCACAGATTTCTGTAATCCCTTAGTAAGCTCTGGTATCATACCTTCCTAAATGAAGTGCTTTATATGAGGGAGAAAACAGAATTTAAGTACTGAATCATATATGAAAATTATCTAACCTTGATATAAATTCATGTTCTGAAAAATATGGAGATATAAAATTCTTTCTTATTGGAAAAAGTAATAAAAACAAAGTTTTTCGCAGGCATGCTTTTAAATATGTGATAATACAATGACACTTGCAAAACTTCAAGAGAAAATGAAATTGCTAGCTTGGCCGGCGCCGCGGCTCTCTAGGCTAATCCTCCACCTTGCAGCGCCGGCACACCGGGTTCTAGTCCCGGTCGGGGCGCCGGATTCTGTCCTGGTTGCCCCTCTTCCAGGCCAGCTCTCTGCTGTGGCCAGGGAGTGCAGTGGAGGATGGCCCAAGTGCTTGGGCCCTGCACACCATAGCAGACCAGGAAAAGCACCTGGCTCCTGGCTCCTGCCATCGGATCAGCGCGGCGCACCGACTGCGGGGGCCATTGGAGGGTAAACCAACGGCAAAGGAAGACCTTTCTCTCTGTCTCTCTCTCTCACTGTCCACTCTGCCTGTCAAAAAATGAAAAAAAAAAAAAAGAAAAGAAATTGCTAGCTTATTTTGGTGCCAAACATTATTGAAACCAATGCATAGGTCTTACCATAAGAAATTATGAAAGCACATATGGGATCCCAGTAGTTTCCAGAAGCAAAGAAGAGTCAGAGAGATTGGCCACCTGATGCACACTGCAGAACCCAGGAAGATCGGGAAAAGGCAGAGAGCACAGCCAATTGTTCCTCGGGGAAGGATAAGAGCAGAGGAGCTGCCTTCAGCATTCTAGGCTACAGGACAGCAGTCACACAACAAGGCAGGAGGACTGTCAGAGCTACCATCTAGAACAAGGCAAGGATGCCACCATCATCCTTCTACATGGTACTGGAGGTCCTTGCCTGAGAAATTATGAAAAAATAAATGAAAGGCATAAAACTGGAAGCAATAAGCAAAACTGGCTGTTTGCAGATAACGTGATTGCAGAAGCAGACTAAGAATTCAGGAAAGCTACAGTATAAAAATCAAACCTAATTCATTTCTTTACCCTAAAAACAAACTATAGGAAAAGTTAATGACTAAAATAATCTCCCTTATAATAGTATTAAATTAAATTAAATAAATAGGAAGAAAAAGAACCAGGGAAAGGAAAGATGTTGACTCTAAAAATTTTACTACACTAATGGAAGAAATGAAAGAAGACACACATACATGAAAGTCATTCCATATACATCAACTGGAAAACTTGATATTGTTAAAATGTGAATACTACTGAAATTAATCAACAGATGCAATGCAACCCCTATAAAGGTATCAATGGCATTTTGTAGAAACATAAAAATAATCCTAAAACCTATATAGAACCCTAGAAGTTGCTGAGAAGCCAATGCACACTTCTAAAAAAATATTGATCACATTACACTCACTTACTTAAAAATATTGGATGTGGTGGTTAAGACAACAAAAAATGCCACATTCCATATTGGACTTTTTGAGTTCAAGTCCCAACTCTGCTTCAGATTCCGGCTTCCTACTAATGCCCAGTCTGGGAGGCAGCAGGTAATGGCTCAAGTAATTGTGTCCAACCCATATGAAAACCATAGGCATTTGAGGAGTGAACAAGTATATGGAAGAGTCAGTCAGTCATTCTCCTTTCTCTCTCTATCTCTCTCTTTCATTTTTTTTAACTTTTATTTAATGAATATAAATTTCCAAAGTACATATTATAGATTATAATGGCTTCCCCCCCATAACTTCCCTCCCACCCGCAACCCCCCGCTTTCCCTCTCCTCCCCCCTTCCATTCACATCAAGATTCATTTTCAATTCTCTTTATATACAGATATCAGTTTAGCATATATTAAGTAAAGATTTCAACACTTTACACCCACATAGAAACACAAAGTGAAAAATACTGTTAGAGTACTAGTTATATTATTAAATCACAGTGTACAGCACATTAAGGACATGGATCCTACATAAGGAGTAAGTGCACAGTGACTCCTGTTGTTGACTTAACAAATTGACACTCTTGTTTATGGCATCAGTAATCGCCCTAGGCTCTTGTCATGAGCTGCCAAGGCTATGGAAGCCTTTTGAGTTCACGACTCTGATCATATTTACACAAGGTTGTACTCAAAGTGGAAGTTCTCTCCTCCCTTCAGAGAAAGGTACCTCCTTCTTTGATGACCTGTTCTTTTCACTGGGATCTCACTCGCGGAGATCTTTCATTTAGGTGTTTTGTTTTGTTTTCTTTTGTTTTTTGCCAGAGTGTTTTGGCTTTCCATGCCTGTAATACTCTCATGGGCTTCTCAGTCAGATCCACGAGCCTTAAGGGCTGATTCTGTGGCCAGAGTGCTGTTTAGACATCTGCCATTCTATGGGTCTGCTGTGTATCTCACTTCCCATGTTGGATCGTTCTCTCCCTTTTTTATTCTATCAGCTAGCATTTACAGACACTAGTCTTGTTTATGTGCTCCCTTTGGTTCTTAGTCCTATCATTATGATCAATTGTGAACAGAAATTGATCACTGGGACTAGTGAGATGGCATTGGTACATGCCACCTTGATGGGATTGAATTGGAATTCCCTGGTATGTTTCTAACTCTACCGTTTGAGGTAGGTCAGCTTGAGCATGCCCCGAATTGCACATCTCTTGCCTCTCTTATTCCCACTCTTATATTTAACAGCGATCACTTTTCAGTTAAGTTTTAGCACTTAAGAAGAATTGTGTATTGATTGCAGTATTCAACCAAAAGTATTAAGTAGAACAAACAAAAAAAATACTAAGAGGGATAACATATCAAGTTGCTCATCAACAGTTAGGGTGAGGGCTGATCAAGTCACCATTTCTGCTAGTGTTCATTTCACTTTAACAGGTTTCCTTTTTGGTGCTCAGTTAGTTGTCACCGATCAGGGAGAACAAGTGGTATTTGTCCCTTTGGGATTGGCTTATTTCACTCAGCATAATTTTTTCCAAATTCCTAACAGTGATCACTTTTCAGTTAAAATTTAAACACCTAAGAATAATTGTGTGTTAATCATAGAGTTCGACCAATAGTACTAGAACAAAAAACAATACTAAAATGGATAAAGTATTACATTGTACATCAACAGTCAGGACAAGAGCTGATCAAGTCACTGTTTCTCCTAGTGTCCATTTCACTTCAACAAGTTTCCCTTTGGTGCTCAGTTAGTTGTCATCGATCAGGGAGAACATATGTTATTTGTCCCTTTGGGACTGGCTTCATTCACTCAGCATGATGTTTTCCAAATTCCTCCATCTTGTTGCAAATGACCTGGTTTCGTTGTTTTTGACTGCTGTATAGAGATCTATAGGGTACATGTCCCATAATTCCTTTATCCATTCTACTGTTGATGGGCATTTAGGTTGGTTCCAGGTCTTAGCTATTGTGAATTGAGCTGCTATAAACATTAATGTGCAGACAGCTTTTTTGTTTGGCAATTTAATTTCCTTTGGGTAAATTCCAAGGAGTTGGATGGCTGGGTTGAATGGTAGGGTTATCTTCAGGTTTCTGAGGAATCTCCAGACTGACTTCCATAGTGGCTTTACCAGTTTGCATTCCCACCAACAGTGGGTTAGTGTCCCTTTTTCCCCACATCCTCGCCAGCATCCATTGTTGGTAGATTTCTGAATGTTAGCTGTTCTAACCAGGGTGAGGTGAAACCTCATTGTGGTTTTGATTTGCATTTCTCTGATTTCTAGTGATCTTGAACATTTTTTCATGTGTCTGTTGGTCATTTGGATTTCCTCTTTTGAAAAATGTCTATTGAAGTCCTTGGCCCATCTCTTACGTGGGTTGTTTTGATGTTGTGGAGTTTCTTGATTTCTTTGTAGATTCTGGTTATTAACCCTTTATCTGTTGCATAGTTTGCAAATATTTTTTCCCATTCTGTCAGTTGCCTCTTCACTTTCCTGACTATTTCTTTTGCAGTACAGAAACTTCTCAATTTGATGCAATCCCAAATGTTAATTTTGGTTTTGACTGCCTGTGCTTCTGGGGTATTTTCCAAGAAGTCATTGCCGGTACCTATATCTTGCAGGGTTTTTCCAATGCTCTCTGGTAACTTGATGGTGTCAGGTCGTAGATTTAAGTCTTTAATCCATGTTGAGTGAAGAAGAGCATGGGAAGCTCAAAGCATATACTAGAAAATATCTTCCGGAAAATGGCAGGTCAAAGTCACTATGTATCAATAGTCACATTAAACGTTAATGGACTTACCTCTTCAGTTAAATGGTACAGACTGGCTGAATGGATTAAGGAACAAAACCCAACTATTTGCTGCCTACAAGAAACACATCTCTCTAACAAAGATGCATACAGACTGAAAGTGAAAGGTTGGAAATAAGATATTCCATGCCAACAGAAACCAAAAAAATCAGGTGTAGCCATATTAATATCAGACAAAATAAACCTTAATAAAAATCTGTTAAGAGAGACAAACAGGGGCACTATAAAATGATTAAGGGTTCAATTCAACAGGAAGATGTAACTATTATAAATGTATATGCACCTAATTACAGGGCACTGGTCTATTTAAAAGATATGTTAAGGGACTTAAAGGGAGACTTAGACCCCAATACAATAGTACTGGGGGACTTCAATACTCCACTCTCAGAAATAGATCAACAGGACAGAAGATCAACAAGGAAACAACAGATTTAATTGACACTATTGCCCAAATGGATCTAACAGATATCTACAGAACTTTCAATCCTACATCTAAAGAATTACATTCTTCTCAGCAGCGCATGGAACCTTCTCTAGGATTGATCACATACTAGGCCATAAAGCAAGTCTCAGCAAATTCAAAAGAATTAGAATCATACCATGCAGCTTTTCAGACCACAGAGGAATGAAGTTGGAAATTAGCAACTCAGGAAACCCTAGAAAGTATGCAAACACATGGAGACTGAACAACATGCTCCTGAATGAACACTGGGTGATTCAAGAAATCAAAAGAGAAATCAAAAACTTTCTGGAAGTAAATGAGGATAACAACACAACATATCAAAACTTATGGGGTACTGCAAAAGCAATATTGAGAGGCAAGTTTATAGCAATAGGTGCCTATATCAAGAAATTGGAAAGGTACCAAATAAATGAGCTTTCAGCAAATCTCAAGAACCTAGAAAAACTGCAGCAAACCAGACCCAAATATAGTAGGAGAAGAGAAATAATTAAAATCAGAGAAGAAATCAACAGGATTGAATCAAAAAAAATTACAAAAAATCAGACAAATGAGGAGCTGTTTCTTGAAAAAATAAACAAAATTGACACCCCATTGGCCCAACTAACCAAACTACCAAAAAAAGAAAAGACCCAAATCAATATAATAAGAGATGAAAAAGGAAACATAACAACAGACACCACAGAAATAAAAAGAATCATCAGAAATTACTACAAGGAAATGTATGCCAGCACAGGGAAACCTATCAGAAATGGATAGATTCCTGGACACATGCAACCTACCTAAATTGAACCAGGAAGACATAGAAAACCTAAACAGACTCATAACTGAGACAGAAATTGAAACAGTAATAAAGGCCCTCCCAACAAAGAAAAGCCCAGGACCAGATGGATTCACTGCTGAATTCAACTAGACATTTAAAGAAGAACTGACTCCAATTCTTTCAAACTACTCAGAGCAATCAAAAAAGAGGGAGTCCTCCCAAATTCTTTCTATGAAGCCAGCATCACCTTAATTCCTAAGCCGGAAAAAGATGCAGCATTGAAAGAGAACTACAGACCAGTATCCCTGATGAACATAGATGCAAAAATCCTCAATAAAATTCTCGCCAATAGAATGCAACAACACATCAGAAAGATCATCCACCGAGACCAAGTGGGATTTATTCCTGGTATGCAGGGATGGTTTAATGTGCGCAAAACAATCAATGTGATACATCACATTAACAGACTGCAGAAGAAAAACCATATGATTATCACAATAGACGCCGAGAAAGCATTTGATAAAATACAACACCCTTTCATGATGAAAACTCTAAGCAAACTGGGTTTGGAAGGAACATACCTCAATATAATCAAAGCAATCAATGAAAAACCCACACCAACATCCTATTGATAGGGAAAAGTTGGAAGCATTTCCACTGATATCTGGTACCAGACAGGGATGCCCAATTTCATCACTGCTATTCAATATAGTTCTGGAAGTTCTAGCCAGAGCTATTAGGCAAGAAAAAGAAATTAAAGGGATACAAATTGGGAAGGAAGAACTCAAGCTATCCCTCTTTCCAGATGATATGATTCTTTATTTAGAGGACCCAAAGAACTCTACTAAGAGACAATTGGAACTCATAGAAGATTTTGGCAAAGTAGCAGGGCATAAAATCAATGCACAAAAATCAGCAGCCTTTGTATACACAGGCAATGCCACGGCTGAGGAAGAACTTCTAAGATCAATCCCATTCACAATAGCTACAAAAACAATCAAATACCTTGGAATAAACTTAACCAAGGACGTTAAAGATCTCTACGATGAAAATTACAAAACCTTAAAGAAAGAAATAGAAGAGGATACCAAAAAATGGAAAAATCTTCCATGCTCATGGATTGGAAGAATCAATATCATCAAAATGTCCATTCTCCCAAAAGCAATTTATAGATTCAATGCAATACCAATCAAGATACCGAAGACCTTCTTCTCAGATCTGGAAAAAATGATGCTGAAATTCATATGGAGACACAGGAGACCTCGAGTAGCTAAAGCAATCTTGTACAACAAAAACAAAGCTGGAGGCATCACAATACCAGATTTCAGGACATACTACAGGGCAGTTGTAATCAAATCAGCATGGTACTGGTACAGAAACAGATGGATAGACCAATGGAACAATATAGAAACACCAGAAATAAATCCAAACATCTACACCCAACTCATATTTGATCAAGGATCCAAAACCAATCCCTGGAGTAAGCACAGTCTATTCAATAAATGGTGCTGGGAAGAGTAGGAATAAGAGAGGGAAGAGATGTACAATTTGGGACATGCTCAAGCTGACTTGCCCCAAATGGTAGTGTTAGAAACATACCAGGGGACTCCAATTTAATCCCATCAAGGTGGCATGTACCAATGCCATCTCACTAATGAAAGTGATCAATTTCAGTTCATAATTGATTATAATGAAAGGACTAAGAGTCAAAGGGAGCACATACACAAGTCTAGTACCTGCTAATACTAACCGATAGAATAAATAAAGGGGAGAGTGATTCAACATGGGAAGCGAGATACTCAGCAGACTCATAGAATGGCAGATGTCCTAAACAGCACTCTGGCCTCAGAATCAGCCCTAAAGGCATTCGGATCTGGCTGAAAAGCCCATGAGACTATTTCAGGCATGGAAAGCCAAGACACTCTGGCAAAATAAAAAAAAACTAAATGAAAGATCTCTGTGAGTGAGATCCCAGTGGAAGGGAGGAGAGAACCTCCACTTTGACTATAACGTTGTCTAAACAAGATAAGAGTCGGTGAACTCAAAAGGCTTCCATAGCCCTGGAAACTCATGACTGGTGCATAGGGAGATTACTGATGCCATAAACAGGAGTGTCAATTTGTAAAGTCAACAACAGGAGTCACTGTGCACATACTCCTCATGTAGGATCTCTGTCCTTAATGTGCTGTACATTGAATGCGATAACGAGTACTCAAACAGTATTTTTCACTTTGTGTTTCTATGGGGGTGCAAACTGTTGAAATCTTTACTTAATGTATGCTAAACTGATCTTCTGTATATAAAGAGAATCAAAAATGAATCCTCATCTGAATGGAAGGGGAGAGGGAGTGGGAAAGGGGAGGGTTGTGGGTGGGAGGGACGTTATGGGGGGAAGCCATTGTAATCCATAAGCCGTGCTTTGGAAATTTCTATTCATTAAATAAAAGTTAAAAAAAATCCAGTCATTGGTTAATGGACATATGGGTTGATTCCATGGAATTAACTATGGAAATTGAGCTTCAGTAAGCCTGGTGGCACAGATAACTATTATATGCTGATTTCATTTCACTTGGGCAAATCCCAGGGGTGGGATATCTGGGTCATATGGTAGATCTATTTTCAAATTTCTAAGGAATCTCTATACTATCTTTGATAATGGTTGCACTAATTTGCATTTTTACCAATAGTGCATTAGAGTAACAAAAAAAATAAAATAAATAAAAAAAATGGTGCTGGGAAAATTGGATTTCCACATGCAGAAGCATGAAGCAAGACCCCTACCTTTCACAATACACAAAAATTGACTCAACACGGATTAAAGACTTAAATCTACGACCTGACACCATCAAATTATTAGAGAGATTGGAAAAACCCTGCAAGATATAGGTACCGGCAATGACTTCTTGGAAAACACCCCAGAAGCACAGGCAGTCAAAGCCAAAATCAACTATTGGGATTGCATCAAATTGAGAAGTTTCTGTACTGCAAAAGAAACAGTCAGGAGAGTGAAGAGACAACCGACAGAATGGGAAAACATATTTGCAAACTATGCAACAGATAAAGGGTTAATAACCAGAATCTACAAAGAGATCAAGAAACTCCACAACAACAAAACAAACAACCCACTTAAGAGATGGGCCAAGGACCTCAATAGATATTTTTCAAAAGAGGAAATCCAAATGACCATCAGGCACATGAAAAAATGTTCAAGATCCCTAGAAATCAGGGAAATGCAAATCAAAACCACAATGAGGTTTCACCTCACCCTGGTTAGAACAGCTAACATTCAGAAATCTACCAACAATGGATGCTGGCGAGGATGTGGGGAAAAAGAGACACTAACCCACTGTTGGTGGGAATGCAAATTGGTTAAGCCACTATGGAAGTCAGTCTGGAGATTCCTCAGAAACCTGAAGATAACCCTACCATTCAACCCAGCCATCCAACTCCTTGGAATTTACCCAAAGGAAATTAAATTGGCAAACAAAAAAAGCTGTCTCCACCTTAATGTTTATTGCAGCTCAATTCACAATAGCTAAGACCTGGAACCAACCCAAATGCCCATGAACAGTAGACTGGATAAAGGAATTATGGGACATATACTCTATAGATCTCTATACAGCAGTCAAAAACAACGAAACCAGGTCATTTGCAACAAGATGGAGGAATTTGGAAAACATCATGCTGAGTGAATTGAGCCAGTCCCAAAGGGACAAATATCATATGTTCTCCCTGATCGACGACAACTAACTGAGCACCAAAGGGGAAACTTGTTGAAATGAAATGGACACTAGGAGAAACAGTGACTTGATCAGCTCTTGTCCTGACTGTTGATGTACAATGTAATACTTTATCCATTTTAGTATTGTTTTTTGTTCTAGTACTATTGGTCGAACTCTATGATTAACACACAATTATTCTTAGGTGTTTAAATTTTAACTGAAAAGTGATCACTGTTAGGAATTTGGAAAAAATTATGCTGAGTGAAATAAGCCAATCCCAAAGGGACAAATACCACTTGTTCTCCCTGATCGGTGACAACTAACTGAGCACCAAAAAGGAAACCTGTTAAAGTGAAATGAACACTAGCAGAAATGGTGACTTGATCAGCCCTCACCCTAACTGTTGATGAGCAACTTGATATGTTATCCCTCTTAGTATTTTTTTTGTTTGTTCTACTTAATACTTTTGGTTGAATACTGCAATCAATACACAATTCTTCTTAAGTGCTAAAACTTAACTGAAAAGTGATCGCTGTTAAATATAAGAGTGGGAATAAGAGAGGCAAGAGATGTGCAATTCGGGGCATGCTCAAGCTGACCTACCTCAAACGGTAGAGCTAGAAACATACCAGGGAATTCCAATTCAATCCCATCAAGGTGGCATGTACCAATGCCATCTCACTAGTCCCAGTGACCAATTTCTGTTCACAATTGATCATAATGGTAGGACTAAGAACCAAAGGGAGCACATAAACAAGACTAGTGTCTGCAAATACTAGCTGATAGAATAAAAAAGGGAGAGAATGATCCAACATGGGAAGTGAGATACACAGCAGACCCATAGAATGGCAGATGTCCTAAACAGCACTCTGGCCTCAGAATCAGCCCTTAAGGCATGCGGATCCGGCTGAAAAGCCCGTGAGACTATTTCAGGCATGGAAAGCCAAGACACTCTGGGGGAAAAAAAAAACCTAAATGAAAGATCTCTGCGAGTGAGATCCCAGTGGAAAGAACAGGTCATCAAAGAAGGAGGTACCTTTCTCTGAAGGGAGGAGAGAACTTCCACTTTGACCATGGCCTTGTCTAAATATGATCAGAGTCAGTGAACTCAGGGGGCTTCCATAGCCTTGGCAGCTCATGACAAGAGCCTAGGGTGACTACTGATGCCATAAACAAGATTGTCAATTTGTTAAGTCAACAACAGGAGTCACCGTGCACTTACTCCTCATGTAGGATCTTTGTCCTTAATGTGCTGTACATTGAGATTTAATGCTATAACTAGTACTCAAACAGTATTTTTCACTTTATGTTTCTGTATAGGAGCAAACTGTTGAAATCTTTACTTAATGTATGCTAAACTGATCTTCTCTATAAAAGAGAATTGAAAATGAATCTTGATGTGAATGGAGGGAGAGAGGGAGTGGGAGGGGGGAGGGTTGCGGGGGGGAGGGACGTTATGGGGGGGAAGCCTTGTGGTCCATGGGCTGTACTTTGGAAATTTATATTCATTAAATAAAAGTTTAAAAAAAAAGAAAACAAATCCAAAATGTATCCACTCTCAGTAAAGACAGGAGGAAATTACAATCCTTACACACTTTGGTGGAAGAACAAAATGGTGCATTTTACATAATATGGAAGCTAAGGAGATTAATTAAAAATCAAATGTCTACTCTATGTTTCAGCAATCTCCCTTCTGACATATATTTCAATGAATTTACACAAGGAACACTAGAAGTTGGTACTGCCCTATACATTACAGTGTTACTCACATTAGAAATAATATATAAATACATAACTTGTTAATCTAATAGGTGAATGCTATCATTATCTCTAAGACATAAGAAACTGAACTACACACAGGCAAGAAACTTAAAAAAAATCAAGTGCTTATCAATACCTGCAAAGTGCAGATATATATTAAATTGAAGCAATGCCAAGGCTGTGTATTATAGTTTAGTAGCCATGATCTATGAGCCATTTATCATACATAGCCATTTAAATAATATCACCTACTTAAAATTCAGTAGGTTTACGGCTCACATTCTGTCTCACTGGGTGAATGCTTATAGAAAATATGGCTTATTATTGATTCTTTCTAAAAAGGCTATTCTGCCACATTTGAGAACACAGATCAACCTGTAGGAAATAATACCAGGTGGAATCAGGCAGGCAGGGATGGACCCACTCTGCATTATCCCTGCTACAGGAGGGAGCTGGAACAGTCAAGGTCAGGGTACAGAGTGGTATGTTGAGTGTCAGGAGCTTGTGTTGGGAGGCTGGGGGCTTAGCTGTTCAATTGGGATAATGCCTCACTAATACAAGATGGATAATACTCAATTTGCTGTATAACACCATGCCTACAATTGATCTAACATATATCTACGGAACTTTTCATCCTACAGTTGAAGAATAGACATTCTTCTCAGCAGTGCATGGATCTTACTCTAGGATTGACAACATACTAGGCCATAAAGCAAGTCTCAGCAAATTCAAAAGAATCAAAATCACACCATGCATCTTCTCAGACCACAATGGAATCAAGCTGGAAATTAGCAACTCAGGAATCCCTAGAGCATATGTAAACACATGGAGACTGAACAACATGTTCCTAAATGAAGAAATCATAAAAGAGAGCACAGAAGAAATCAAAACTTACTGGAAGAAAATGAAGATAAAAACACAACATATCAAAACTTATGGGATACAGCAAAAGCAGTGTTAAGAGGAAAGTTTATAGTAATAAGTACCTAAATCAAGAAAGTGGAGGTAGGTACCATGGCTCACTAGGCTAAACCTCCACCTGTGCCACCAAAATCCTAAATGGGTGCTGGGTTCTAGTCCTGGTTGCTCCTCTTTCAGTCCAGCTCTCTGCTGTGGCCCGGGAGGGCAGGGGAGGATGGCCCAAGAGCTTGGGCCCCTGCTCCCGCATGGGAGACCAGGAGGAAGCACCTGACTCCTGGCTTCAGAACAGTGCAGTGCTGGCCATGGCAGCCATTTGGGGAGTGAACCAATGGAAGGAAGACCTTTCTCTCTGTCTCTCTCTCTCTCACTGTCTAACTCTGCCTGTCAAAAAAAAAAGTGGAAAAGCACCCAATAAATGAGCTATCAATGCATCTCAAGGATCTAGAAAAACTACAGCAAACCAAACCCAAAACTAGTAGGAGAAGAGGAATAAAATCAGAGAAGAAATCAACAAAATTGAATCCAAAAAAATTACAAAAGATCAGCAAAATGAAGAGCAGTTTTTTGAAAAAATAAAGAAAATTGACACACCATTGGCCCAACTAACCAAAAAAAGGAGAGAGAAGACCCAAATCAATATAATTAGAGATGAAAAAGGAAATGTAACAACAGACACCAGAGAAATAAAGAGTCATCAGAAATTATTACAAAGAGCTGTATGCGAAAAAAACTGGGAAAACTATCAGAAACGGATAGATTCCTGGACACATACAACCTACCTCAATTGAACCAGGAAGACATAAACAACCTAAACAGACCCATAACTAAGACTGAAATTGATACAGTAATAAAGGCCCTCCCAACAAAGAAAAACCCAGGACCAGATGGATTCACTGCTGAATTCTAACAGACATTTAAAAAAGAACTAATTCCAAATCTTCTCAAACAATTCAAAATAATGGAAAGAGAGGGAATCCTCCCCAATTTGTTCTATGAAGCCAGCATCACCTTAATTCCTAGACCTGAAAAAGATGCAGCAGAGAAAGAGAAATACAGACCAATTTCCCCAATGAACATAGACGCAAAGATCCTCAATAAAATTCTGGCCAATAGAATTCAGCAACACATCAGAAAGATCATCTACCCAGACCAAGTGGGATTTATCCCTGGTATGCAGGGATGCTTCAACGTTCACAAATCATTCAATATGATACTCCACATTAACAAACTGCAGAAGAAAAACTATATGATTATCTCAATAGATGCAGAGAAAGCATTTGATAAAATACAACATCCTTTCATAATGAAAACTCTAAGCAAATAGTATAAAGAAAGAACATTCCTCAACACCATCAGGGCAATTAATGAAAAACCCATGGTGAGCATCATATTGAATGAGGAAAAGTTGGAAGCATTTCCACTGAGATCTGGTACCAGACAGGGATGCCCACTCTCACCACTGCTATTTAATACAGTACTAGAAATTTTAGCCAGAGCCATTAGGCAAGAAAAAGAACTTAAAGCGAAGCAAATTAGGGAAGAGGAAGTCAAACTATCCCCTTTTTCAGATGATATGCTTCTTTATATAGAGGACCCAAAGAATTCCACTAAGAGACTACTAGAACTCATAGAAGAGTTCGGTAAAGTAGCAGGATATAAAATCAATGCACAAACAGCATTTGTATACACAGACAATGCCACATCTGAGAAGGAACTTGTAAGATCAATCTCATTCACAATAGCTACAAAAACAAATATCTTGGAATAAACTTAACCAAGGATGCCAAAGATCCCTATGATTAGAATTTCAAAACTTTAAAGAAAGAAACATAAGAAGATACCAAAAAATGGAAAAATCTTCCATGTTCATGGATTGGATGAGCCAATACCATCAAAATGTCCATTCTCCCAAAAGCTATTCATACATTCAATGCAATACAAAGACATTCTTCTCCAATCTGGAAAAAATAATGATGAAATTCATATGGAGGCACAGGAGACCTGGAATAGCTAAAGCAATCTTGTACAACAAAAACAGAGCCAGAGGCATCACAATACCAGATTTCATGATATACTAAAGAGCAGTTGTAATCAAAACAGCCCAGTACTAGTACAAAAACAGATGGATAGACCAATGGAACAATATGGAAATACCAGAAATCAATCCAAACATCTACAGCCAACTTATATTTGATCACGGATCTAAAAACAATTCCTGGAGCAAGGACAGCCTATCTACCCAATGGCACTAGGAAAACTGGATTTCCAAATGCAGAAGTGCGAAGCAAGACCTCTACCTTACACCTTACACAAAAACCCACTCAACATGGATTAAATCTAAATCTACAACCTGACATCATCAAAGGATTAGAGACCATTGGAAAACCTTACAAGATATAGGCACAGGCAAAGACTTCTTGAAAGAGACCCCAGAGGCATGGTCAGTCAAAGTCAAAATTAATAACTGGGATCACAAAAATTGAGAAGTTTCTGTATTGCAAAGAAACAGTCAGGAAAGTGAAGTGGCAATCAATAGAATGGGAGAAAATATTTGCAAATTATGCTACTCATAAAGGATTAATAACCAGACTCCACAAAGTGTTCAAGAAACTCTGCAACAACAAAGCAAACAAACCACTTAGAAGAGGGGCCAAGGACCTAAATGGACATTTTTCTTTTTTACTTTTATTTAATGAATATAAATTTCCAAAGTACGGCTTATGGATTACAATGGCTTCCCCCCCCATAACGTCCCTCCCACCCACAACCCTCCCCTTTCCCACTCCCTCTCACCTTCCATTCACATCAAGACTCATTTTCGATTCTCTTTATATACAGAAGATCAGTTTAGCTTACATTAAGTAAAGATTTCAACAGTTTTCTCTCACACAGAAACATAAAGTGAAAAATAATAGATGATCTTTTAAATGATGATGAAGTCAGATCAGACCTATTGCCATGTTTAATCCCAGTGAGAGTCAAGTTGGGAATTGATAACTTTTTTTTACAGAAGATCAGTTTAGTATACATTAAGTAAAGATTTAAACAGTTTGCACCCCCATAGAAACACAAAGTGAAATATACTGTTTGAGTACTCATTATAGCATTAAATCTCAATGTACAGCACATTAAGGACAGAGATCCTACATGAGGAGTATGTGCACAGTGACTCCTGTTGTTGACTTTACAAATTGACACTCCTGTTTATGGCATAAGTAATCTCCCTATGCTCCAGTCACGAGTTTCCAAGGCTATGGAAGCCCCTTGAGTTCTCCGACTCTTATCTTGTTTAGACTAGGTCATAGTCAAAGTGGAGGTTCTCTCCTCCCTTCAGAGAAAGGTACCTCCTTCTTTGAAGACCTGTTCTTTCCACTGGGATCTCACTCACAGAGATCTTTCATTTAGGTCTTTTTTTTTCCAGAGTGTCTTGGCTTTCCATGCCTGAAATAGTCTCATGGGCTTTTCAGCCAGATCCGAATGCCTTTAGGGCTGATTCTGAGGCCAGAGTGCTGTTTAGGACATCTGCCATTCTATGAGTCTGCTGAGTATCTCGCTTCCCATGTTGAATCACTCTCCCCTTCTAAATAGACATTTTTCAAAAGAGTTAATCCAACTGGCCAACAGACATATGAAAAAATGTTCGAGATCACTAGCCATCAGGGAAATGGAAATCAAAATCACAGCGAGATTTCACCTCACTCTGGTTAGAATGGCTTACATACAGAAATCAACTAACAACAGATGCTGGTGAGCCTGTGGGATAAAAGGCACACAAATCCACTGCTTCTGGGAATGTAAACTGGTAAAGCCACTATAGAAGACAGTTTGGAGATTTCTCAGAAACCTGAATATAGCCCAGGACCCAGCAATTCCATTCCTTGGAATTTACCCAAAGGAAATTAAATAGGCAAATGAAAGAGCTATGTTCACCTCAATGTTTATTGCAGCTAAGTTCACAATAGCTAAGACATGGAATCAACCTAAATGCCCATCAATAGAAGACTGGATAAAGAAATTATGGGATATGTACTCTATAGAATACTACATAACGGTAAAAATAAAATGAAATCCAGTCATTTGCAACAATATGGAGGAATCTGGAAAACATCATGTGGAGTGTAATAAGCCAGTCCCAAAGGGACAAATATCATAGGTTCTACCTGATCTGTGACAATTAACTGAGCACCTTAAAGGAAACCTGTATACGTGAAACTAACACTATGAAAAACAATGACTTGATTAGCCCTTGTCCTGACTGTCCAGGAACAGCTTACTATTTTATTCTTTCCGTATTTTCTTTTTCTACTTAATACCATTGGTTGAACCCTTTAGTTAACACACAAGTATTCTTATGTGTTTAAAGTTAACTGAAAACTGATCCCTGCTAAAAATAAGAGTGGGTATAAGAGAGGGAAGTGATGTACAGTTCAGCACACGCTCACTCGATCTTAGTCCTAACGGTAGAGCTATAAACTTGCCATGGGACACCAAATCCCATTAAGTTGGCATGTACCAATGCCATCTTACTAGTTAAAGTGATCAGTTTAAATTCATAATTGATCATAAAGATAGGATTAAGAGTCAAAGGGATCACTAAATAGGACCAGTGTCTGCTAATAATAACCTATAGAATTAAAAAGGAGAGAATGATCCAACATGGGAAGCGGGATACACAGCAAACTCATAGAATGGCAAATGCCCTAAAGAGCACTCTGGCTTCAGAATCAACCCTTAAGGCATTCGGAGCTCTCTACAAAGCCCATGAGAATTTCTGAGGCACGGAAAGCCAGTGGAAAGAAGAGGCCATCAAAGAAGGAGGTACCTTTCTCTGAGGGGAGGAGAGAACTTCCACTTTGATTATGGCCTTGTCTAAATAAGGTTGGAGTTTGTGAACTCAAAAGTCTTGCATAGCCTTGGAAGCTCATGGCAAGAGCCTTGGGTGATCACTGATGCCATACATAAGAGTGTCAATTGTTAAGTCAATGACAGAAGTCACTGAGCACTACTCCCCATGTAGAATCTCTGTCCTTAATGTGTTGTACTATGCGAATTGATGGTGAAACTTGTCTTCAAACAGTTCTTTATACTTTGTCTGTCTGTGTTGGTTCAATCTATTGAAATCTTTACTTAATATATACTAAGTTGATCTTCTGTATATAAAGGTAATTTAAAAAGAAACTTAATGAAGAATGGGATGCTAGAGGGATTAAGAAATAGGATGATTTGCAGGTGGGAGGGTGCTTATGGGGGGAAAATTGCTATAATCCAAAAGTTGTACTTTTGAAATTTATATTTCTTAAATAAAATTTTCTAAAGAAAAACAAAAGAAACTTACTCAGTGAAATAACAACTGAAAACCTCATGCAACTGGAAACTGTTACACTTAGTGAAGTAAGCCATGGACAAAAAGAACAATATCATGTTTTACCTGATATTTGGTAGCTAATAAAGAATACAGATGTATAAATTGAAACAGAACTTATGATTTGATTATTATTTTTAGTCCCGGTCTATACTCCTGCAGACAGTGGTCTTTCTACTTTTCACTTGTTGAATATCATGGTTAGTGGTAGGTTCAGTCTGAGATGAACATAAATTGAAAATGAGGCTTTGCAGAATTTAAAGAATAATGGAGAAATGAATTAAGGTAGGGACTGCAGGAGGGAGAGGGTAAGGGAGTGAACTATGATTATGTTCTCAGACATATCTATGAATACATAAATTCTATTCTGCTCTGGCGTCCTGTCCTCTTACAGCCACCATCCCAAGTTTCAGATTTTGGACCTGTTACAGTGTTCCATTCTTGAACTGTAATTCGGTTCCCTTTGCATTGCCATTTCTTTATGAAAATAGCACACTCTGTCAATTGTACTAAATTAAATATATGTTCACAATTAGAGTCTCAGTTTGAATTTTGAAGCTGAGAGCCTGTGATACTGGAATTACAGGCCCAGAAATGGCCAGGAGCCAGGTGCACAAGGTGAGGGTGGCCCTGGGGACAGGGTAACCATCACACAATGGGTGGAGAGGACCTTGGTGCCACTGTGGTCTCACAGGAGGCCAGGGTGCTGCAGTGTGGAGGGGGTAGGCACTAAGATGCTCTCAGGATCACAAGAGAGAACCTGATGTCATCTACAGGGTTGGTCCCTTCTGACACTCACACTCCTGTGTCAGGACTCAGAAGAAGTTCTGAGCTCAGCTCTCCCAAGACTCCTCTTGTGCAGGAGGGAATAAAGGACATGAGGACACAGGTGACGTATTGCACTGGGGACTCCATGTTCTCAGCTCCCCACCGGGATCCATCAGCTCTGGGCAGATGAGAAAATGACAGCCTGCAGAGAGATGAGCTCAGATGTCCTTCCCTTAAAACTGCAGGTTCCTCTCAGGTGCACAGAGTCCCCTGCACACGTCTGCCTGGTGAGTGGCTCTTTACTACACATGTGGGAACCAGGGGTGGTGGGGCCTCAGACGGGGACTGATGGGGGAACTGGGCACTGGTGAGGGGTATTGGACTTCACTGGGGCCATCAGCTCCATTCAGCCTAGAGGAGGGTCCCTGTGTGATGCACTTGGGATGTCTGCTTCTCAGGTCATTCAGCCCTTGGATGTCCAGGTACCTACAAATAAATATTTTTTCACAGAACATAGTTAGTTATAGGTATCTGTTCATGTTTCTCATGGCGATGACTTTTTTGCACGTGCTGTGGCAGTACTCATGCTACATATTATGCACCTAGTGAGCTTAAACTGAAGTGTAACTAAGGCTCATACACGTGTGCAGGGAACTGGTGTTAACAACTGTTTTATTTAATGTAATCTGCTGTGCCTTCCTCAATTTCATGAATCAAGTGGAATTCTTATGCCTAAGTGATTGCTGCAGTTTCTGATGATTAAAAAGCAACTTTTGTATCCTGAACAAGAAGTGAGTGTAAACTCACATCCCTGTGATATATACACCAGTATCACCAGTGTCTTGTCAGTAAAGTTTCTTTGTCCAGTTCTAATTACAGATTCTATGAGTGCAGGATGACAACCTGCAGCCTGTGATCTCCCAGTGCGAGGACAGTGACGGACAAGGCATTGCAATTCTAGAAAACATTAAAAGGAAGGGAAGGTGATGGATGCTTCCACCTCTCAGCTCAAAACAGGAAATAGGGCAAATTCAAAGAGCTGCAGAGGATTTGGGATCTGTGTCCATCAGTCTTTCTCTGCAGTCTGGTTTTGCAGCCCCCCTCCCAATTCTTTAGCAATGGCGGAGATTGATCTCATTCCAAAAGCACAAACATGCTAGGGACTTGAACCTGATCCTGCCCAGGTCTTGGCTTAGGTTTCAGATTTTTCCCAAAGGACAGCTTTTCATGCACTTCCCATAATGGGGAAAACCTGACCCTGTGTCCTGCTCTTGTCACACAGACAGATGGTGAGTGCAGATGAAGGAGAGCCACTGCCATCCAGCCAGAAAGGTGCTCAGGGCTCTCATTCCAACTCAGGGGCAGCAGGGAGCAGGCGGCTGCAGGGCTCTGGTTCTGGTAAGGACAGCAGTGTCTGTGCTGAGCTCCTGGGTGCTTTCTCTGCACTTTCACATGATTCTTTCATTGTAAATATTCTGCCTATATGTGCCAACCAGAGCTGTGCTCTACAACCCTTTAAGCTACAAAAACAGTGGTTAATTCTCACCTCCATTTATGGTAAAATAGCTGCCTTTTCTTGTCCAAGTGTTCTCCATGTGTTTCTCCCTCACATCCCAGGGCTCCTGCATTTCCCAGCATCTCTGTACACAGCACCAAGGACTATGTGGGGATGAGATCATCCTCTTGGCTCTGCCAGCCACACCCCCAGGGCTCCTCAGAGTTTCCCAGCTGGAAATGCTCTGTGAGAGACAGTGGGCTGTGCTACCACCCAGTGCCACACCCACCTGCATGGAACATGGCCAGTCTCACCTCCCCATCCCCTCTCATCCAGTCTCACTGTCACACACAGAAGGTGTCCGTAGCGAGGACCACGGTCATGATGGTGGAGTGCAGCTCTGTGGGAAGCACACACTGAAGGCTGCCCATTCATGCATGTGAGGCTGAGCGAGTACTGACACATGATGGACAGGCATCACACCATGTCCCAGCGTCTCCACCCAGGTCCTGTCTCTGCACCAACATCTCTAGGAGCCATGCTGGAGGGGTGTATCCTAGATTACTCTGCTGGTGGCAGAGAACGCTGTCCTGTGTCCTGATTCCCTAGAGCCCACTGTGCTGTTCAGGTGTGCATGTGGTGAGGCAGAGCTTGGAGAGGACTCGCTCTGAGCATTGAACTTAGCTATGTTTTGAAGGGTTCCTATTCACCAGAGTGATGCTTCAGTGATGATATTACTGCAAACCCCACATAACATTTACATACAGTTCAGTGTCTGTGGCACTGCTCTGTCTTAAGCAACACTGGAATTAGAGTCAAACATTCTTGATTCCCAGATGTTTAGAGCAAGCGCCCCAGTGAGATGAGCTCACTATGGGTGCAAGTCTTAAAGGTCTAATTAAACTGAATTAAACTAAAGCTATATTTCACAGAAATGTAATCTCACAGCCATTTTTTTAATGATTTATATTTTTTATTTGACAGAGTTACAGATAGTGAGAGAGAGAGGGAGAAATGTCTTCCTTCTGCTGGTTCACTCCCCAGATGGCTCAAGGGCCAGAGCTACGCTGATCCAAAGCCCGGAGCCAGGTGCTTCCATCCAGTCTCCCACACAGGTGCGGGGCCCCAAGCACTTAGGCCATCCTCTGCTGCCTCCGCAGCACACAGCAGAGAGCTATACTGTAAGAGGAGCAACCGGGACTAGACCGGTGCCCATATGCAGGCGCCCATATCACAGGGCACCCACATGCAGGCAGAGGATTAACCTAGAGCACCACAGTGCTGTCTCTTACAGTCATTTAAAAGGTTTCTTATGAACTGCTAATGTGCATCTATTTAAAATTATACTTTTAAAATGTTATTTGTTTATATATTACTCATAGGAGATAAGTACAAAAACTAGGAATATGCCATCTGTAATGCAAAGAGAAGAATTCCACTTACAGCAATTTGCTAGGGATCATATATGACCCATAAAACTTGGGGACATATATCTGGGTTTAATGTTTTTCTATTTAACTTTCCTCACCATGATTAATTATTTTTAACTGATTGAAAAATTTATGAACAATATTGTACCTATTTATGGGCTACAGATGACTTCTAAATGCACTGTGAAAGTGGAATCAGTTTGATTGATGGTTGCCCACGAAGTGACCTCAGGTCTGAAGGAACCATGGAACATCTCCTTCTATGTGCTGAGGACATACACAGCAGGGCACAGTGAGCTATGGTCAGCCCCACGCGCTGTGTGACACCAGTGCCTAATTCCTTCCTTCTGACTCTGGTTTGGTACCTGGTATCCAAATTCCTGCTCTTCCCCCAGGACTCCCAACCTCTACTAATTACTGTTCTGTGTTGTGATTGAGCTGCTAGCTTTCACAAATGAGGGTGTTCATCACTCCGTACAGAGCTTTATGCCACTTAACACAATGTCTTCAAGTTCCGTGCATTTTGCTGAAATTAACAGGATTTCATTGTTTTCTGTTGAAAATTTATCACTGTGTGAGTATACTACATTTTCTTTATACATTCATTTGATAACGCACATCTTGAAAGATTCCATGTGTTGGACATTGTGACCAGTGCTACAACACACACGGGGGTTTAAGTAACTCTTTGATAGAATATTTTCATGTCTCTTAGGTTTACCACCAGTTGCCAGAAAGCTGGAGTAAATGTAAGTTGTATTTCTAGATTTAATGGACTCTCTTAAAATACAATGACTCTGAAACTGCTCCCACTGGGGTCCCATTCAATACCCACATTCTACATGTGTGAATAATGATGAGAAGATCTTCCTAAGAGTTGATAACTAGACTCTGCTCAGGGCTTTGACAAGATAATAACGACTTGTTAAGAAGTGTCCCTATCTTGGGGATTTAGAGAAAAGACTTAAAATTACATCAGAGTCCTCTAACCAATATTGTTAAAATATTCTGCTTTTCTTCTATTTTGTCTTCTCTCTTCTAGGCAAAGGCAGAGTTGATCATTCATTAAAGAACTGCAGGAAGCCCCCTAAATCACATTTATGAGGACCTGCATAACAAGAAACATTTCTGAGATTAACATCTCTAGGATGTCATTGCGTTCCAAATCTACTTCCACGTTTGGTATGTACACTTCATCTTTCTTCACATGAGGTAGCACAAAGATCCAGGGCACACCTCACACTGAGCATACTCAGTGGAGGACCTGAGCAATCTCAGCCTCACAGATGGCTGAAGGTCACACTTGAGGGAAGGGCAGCCCAGGGACATAAACCCAGCAGGCAGACACCAGAGTGTACTCTGAACAACTTTGCTCCATGGATACATTAGATAGGAATACATGGTATGGCATAAATACACAAAAAAAACAGCATGTAAATTAATGAATTCTTTGCATTCTAAGCTGGTGAGACTCTCTGTGTATGTGTTATTGTTATTTTTACACAGTCTTTTTCATTCCATTTCAGCAAATGTTGTGGAACTCTACTTTGTTCCTGACACTCTATCAAGATGTTGCACATCAAATCAAATAAGACATTGCTTGTGCCCCCAAAAAAGCTAAAAGTTATGCTATAATAAGGATATTTCCATTATATTTGGCATTTTTTAAAAAATTATTTGGTTTATAGGATAGGCAGAGTGGTGGGGGTGGAGAAGAGAGCTTGTACTCCCCCATTCACTAGTCCACGGTGGCCTGGAGCAAGCCAGGACATGTTAGGAATCAGGGGCCCAATCTGAGTCTCTGACATGGGTGGAAGTGACCCAGCCATATGTGAGCCATCACTTACCACCTCCTAGAGAGCACATTTCTAGGAAGGAGGAATAGAGAGTGGAGCTCAAACCTTGCCACTCTGATATGGGGTGTAGCCATCCCAAATATTGCCTTAACAGACACTCCAAACACAAGACCCTATGGTAATGTTTCATGAAGTTCAAAGTTTATAGACTTTGGAACCAAGCGATGACACCCATGATCCAAGCCTAACAAAGGAGAGGTGGCCTGGAGACAGGGGTGTGGCTATGAGGTGGACTTCAGTTAAAGAGTAGAAAGATGGCTGGGGTTCATCTCCATATTTTGAGGATGACAAGAGTGTTGGAGGAAACAGATGAATGTGCTAATGAATTTGATGAAATATTCTTCTTCTTTTTCTCCTCAGACACACACTGTAAGCTTTTTCCAAATATAATATGAATAAAAATTTCAAAATTTACGAAAGCAATGAGATGAAATTCATTTATTACACTGAAATTTCCATTGGGGTCCCAGCCAATGCCTTCCTTCTTCTCTTCCACATCCTCAATTACTTTCTTCAGCACAGACTCAAGCCCATTGACTTGACGATTGGTCTCTTGGCCCTCATCCATTTTGTGATGCTGATGATTGTGGTGAGCCATGCTATGGACATGTTTGGATCTCAGGGTTCCTGGGATGACGTCACATGTAAAGCAGTCTTCTTCTCCTACCGGGTGCTGCGGGCCCTCTCCCTGTACACATCCTGCCTGCTCTGTGTCCTCCAGGCCATCACCCTCAGCCCCAGGAGCTCCTGGTTGGCCAAGTACAAGCAGGCATTTTCACAACGCATCCTGTGCTCCCTTCTTGTCCTATGCTTCTTCTCCATGTCCATCAGCAGTCATCTCATAATCTCCATCACTGCCACTCCCAATGGGACCTCACACGGTCTAATGTATGCCACTAAATCCTGCTCTGTTTTGCCCATGAGCTATTTCCTAATGCAAACATTTTCCACATTGGCAATCTTGAGAGAAGTCGTTCAAATAGGGATCATGGCCCTCTCCAGTGGATACATGGTGATCCTGCTGTACAGGCACAGGAGGAAGTCCCAGCACCTGCGTGACACCAGCCTTTCTCCAAGAGCCTCCCCTGAGCAAAGGGCCACCCAGACCATTCTGGTGCTCATGAGCTTTTTCATGGTCATATGCATTTTGGACTGCATTTTCTCTGCCTCAAGACTCATGTTCAAAGGTGACCCAATTATTTACTGTATTCATATTATTGTGTCCAACAACTATGCCACAGTCAGTCCTTGCGTGTTCCTCTGTAATGAAAAGCGTATAATTACCTTCATGAAATCCATTAGGGGAAGAACGATAGATGTGAAATTATTCAATGAAAAGCAGTTCTCTAAATGAGCTATTGTACTGGTTTCCACATTTTTATTACAGTAGCCAATATATGTTGTCTGGGTAAAGTATAATATGGATTTTTGACATATCCTTGGATTTATTTACTCTCATGCATACATGGAAAAATCATAATGCATAAAGGGATAGTGTACTGGTATGAGCTGATACAAATTGGCTTTATGTGTGAGTGGCTCCTCAAGATGAAGTGTGAGATAGATCCCATTTGCCACTGCCTCGTGTGATCCAGAAAGTACTGATTCATGAGATCAAAGCACTTTCTAACAAATCCACAGTGATCTGTACATTGCCTAACTATGTATGCAATCAGCTTTTACCATAAATTTCCTATGATCCAGCTACTCTACTCCTATGTACATGCCAAAAAGTATTGAAAACATGAACTCACACAGTGATTTCCACACCAAAACCCATAACAGCATTATTACAACAGTCAAAAATTAGAAGCAACCCAACAACCACAGGAGTGTATAAACAAAATGTAGGCTACACAAACGATGAAATAGTTTGTGGTCCCACACAAGAAGGAAATTCTGTCATGAATCTTGAATACATTATGCTAAGTGAAATCATTCAGCCAAAAAGAGCAGGTATTCTAAGAATCTCCTCTCAGAAGGTGGTCAGAGGCTGATGGAGGGGAGGAAAGTGCAGTTCTTGTTCAATGGACACAGAATTCAGTGCAGGAAGAAGAAAACATTCTGGAAATGGGTGGTGGGTGTGGTTGTACAATAGTGGGATGTACTTAATGCCACTGAATTGCACAGTTAAAAAAAGTTAAAGGGGAAATTTTCATATTACGAGTATTTTACCATAATAAAGATGTTTGCAGTTATCTTCTAGCCAATTATGAATTTTTTCTCAGAAACATAAAGTGACAAGATTTTAAAACTGTCAAATTGCCATTCTTCAACAATTACTAAATATTTTGGTAAACTTGTACAATAATAATTTGAAGATTGTATTCTACTGGTGTAAATCATTATTGCAGTCTCCCCAAAGATTGTGGAGACATTTGCAGTGTGGATTCATATACGAACCATTCTGTGCTGCCATTGGAGACATTCAGCATTGCTTTGGGCAGTTCCAGCTAAAAAATTGAAAGGTATGTACATTTTGGTTCAAAAGATATTCCAATATATGCATATGAGGAGTAGTCAAAAAGTGTAAAAATTCACACTATATGCAACATGGATTTATACGTCATTTGTTTTTTGAAGAAGAATGGCTTACAATTCTAAAACTGACTCTAGAGTTGAACAGACAGGGAGGCAGAAGGCAGCGGATGAGTGCCGGGCTGCTCACTTCTGGAAAGGGAAGATACAGACAGACAAGAAGGGGGGGTCTTGGGTGAACCCTGTGGTGCTGCATTGTGGAAAGAGACCTCCAGAGGGATTCATACTTAGCTCCATAAACAGACCAGTGAATCACTACAGAAACCCTTTCATATGACGTGGCTAAGCTCACAGGACAAGAGCAAAGGTAAACACACAAAGCAATAGTAGGCACTGCACTACTGTAAGGGTGGCACACCAATCACTTTCAATCCTGTACGAAAGATAAATGACAATAACTACAAACATTTGTTAAAGACACAGAATACAAAAATTGTAACATCCATAACACAGGGTGGATGAGGGAGAACCCAAAGAACAGACTGAGTGTTACTGAAGTTGCTACTGTCAGCTGAAGTAGACGGTTATCACCAGATTCTGCAGGCTTCGTGAGCATCACAATGAAAATACTCATAGATAAAACATGAAGGAGAGACATCAGTGAATGAAAGCATATGATTAGCCGGCGCCGTGGCTCACTAGGCTAATCCTCCGCCTAGCGGCGCCGGCACACCGGGTTCTAGTCCCGGTTGGGGCGCCGGACTCTGTCCCGGTTGCCCCTCTTCCAGGCCAGCTCTCTGCTATGGCCAGGGAGTGCAGTGGAGGATGGCCCAGGTGCTTGGGCCCTGCACCCCATGGGAGACCAGGAAAAGCACCTGGCTCCTGGCTCCTGCCAGGATCAGCGCGGTGCGCCGGCTGCAGCGGCGGCCATTGGAGGGTGAACCAACGGCAAAGGAAGACCTTTCTCTCTCTGTCTCTCTCTCACTGTCCACTCTGCCTGTCAAAAAAAAAAAAAAAAAAAGAAAGCATATGATGGCAAAGATACATCAGAAAGAAATACTCTAATAGAGGGAAATGGGGCTAAAATTATAAAACAGAAAGTAATGGCCAATTTAAGTCTTCATGTATCTCTAAGTTAATCATGAGTGGATATAACCACCAAATCAAACACCATAAGGTGACAGAATGGTTAAAATGCTGCCTATAAGAATCTCACTTTAGACTTAAAGATGCACTTAAGAAAAAGGTGAGAGGATGGAAAAACTGGATTGCATGCAAATGGAAACCTGAATTGTGCAGGAATATGCACACGTATGGCAGGGAAACAGCAGCAAACACAGACAGCAATGGAAGAGAAAAGGAGAGCCAGGAGATCACCTCACACGTGCACTGACAGTGAGTTTGACAAGAGTGCCCAGAACACATGGTATGGGAATAAGACTCTTCACCAAATTTTGCTGAAGGAAGAGAATATTTACCCAAACAGAGTAAACTGCACCCTTATCTTATCCACAACAGCAACTGGGGCTAGGCATCTGGTGTAGCGGTTAGCATTCCAGCACTCTGTACCTCAGTGCCTGGTTTGATGTCTTTCTCTGCTCCTAATTCCAACATCTGGCTAAACTTCACCCTCAGGTATGGTAGGTAAGGGTTCCAGTGACTGGGTCTCTGCCATCCAAGTTGGATACCTGGAAGTAATTCCTAGCTGTTGGATTTGACCTTGGCTAGCAGTGGCTTTTGCAGGCATTGAGACAGTGAGCCAGCGAATAGAAGAATCAATCTCTCTCACTCTTGCTTTCTCTCTTTATTTCATATGCTCACATATATATTTATGTATGATACCAATAAATAATAGTATTATTTTAAAAATAGAATAAAAGGCGGCACCACAGTTCATTAGATTAATCCTCTGCCTATGGTGCTAGCACCCCAGATTCTAGTCCCAGTCAGGTTGCTCCTCTTACAGTCCACCTCTCTGCTGTTGCACGGGAAGGCAGTGGAGGATGGCCCAAGTCCTTGGGCCCTGCACACACATGGAAGACCAGGAGGAAGCACCTGGCTCCTGGCTTTGAATCAGCGCAGCGCTGGCTGAAGCAGTCATTTTAGGAAAGGAAGGAAGGAAGACTTTTCTCTATGTCTCTCTCTCTCTCTCACTGTCTAACTCTGCTTGTCAAAAAAATAATAAAATAATAAAATATTATTAAAATAACAATATATATTAGTGTGTGTGTGTTAAGAGAGAGAGAAACAAATCTTGGGACAATGTATCAATTTTGTGCCAAATACCAATTTAAAGTTTGTTTCGAAATCTATATATCTTGTTTATAGTTTACTATTCTGAGGAATTTATCCAACTATCTGGTGTGGATAAACACCACTCTGTGCTACTCCTACTTTCTACATTGCATTATCTCCAGTCTCATAACGTCCTGGATGAAGCACTTTATATGAAGGGGGACACAGAATTTCAATACTGAATCATGCATTGAAAATTATCTAGCCTTGATAGCAATTCATGCTCTGAAAGTTATGGAGACATAATATTCATTTTTACTAGAAAAATACATCAAAATATAAAATTACAAGTGTGTTTTAACATATGTGATAAAACAATGGAATTTATCAGAACTTCATGGGAAACGCAATTGCAAGGTTATTTTGGTGCCAAAATAGTTTAAATCCATGCATAGCTTTTTACATGAAACATTATGGAACAGCATTTACAGACCCCTAGAGACTAGTTGCAGAGCAGAGAAAAATATCAAAAGAGACAGGCACCTGCTGCACTTTGCAGATGCCAGGAAGACTGGGAAAAGGCAGAGAATAAGAAGCATCCCCTTAAGAAGGGATGACAGCAGAGGAGCTGCCTGCAGCATTCTGCCCACTTAGAAGACTGAGAAGGGGCCCTATGGGAATCCTATCACACACAGAAACCTGAGATGGCAGCATAAAGGCAGGAATAAAGTCACCTGGAAGCCATCATCCTTGGCCTGGAGCATCTACAGTGCAGAGGAAAGTGTGAACAGGAGAGCTGAGCAGAGCTCATCTACATGGATACTTCCACTGGCAATCCCATCTACAGGAAGAATGCATGAACATCACAAAGAGCATCCCAGAGTCACCTGGAGAACTCATGGTAGTTTTCGCTAAGTGGAGGGTCTCAATGTCCCCCTCACAACTCCCAGAACACAGGTTGTGACGAAGTGTCACCTTCTGAGAAAGGGGGTCACTGTCAGGATGATGCTGCCCCAGGAGGCAGAATCCCTGCACCCTCCCACCCCTGAGTCCACACAGACGATTCAACACACTAACAAAAGGGGCTGTAGCATGAGGAATCAGACTACAACCAACAGGGCAACCCCAGCATGCTAGCCCATGCAATCTTGGTGCTGCAAGGGTAAGGATGAAGAACAGCCTCGACATTTTGACTCCAGCACCCTAAAGGTATGGGACTTGCCCCTTCAGACTCAGGGACCATCCCTGTACCACCCAAGCCAGTACCAGGACCCATGCACACTGGACTCTTGGCCAGGGGCACTCATGACATTGGCCCAGGATGTCTCCCAGCACATCATCAACTGCCACCATCACTCTTGTGACTCCAGTCTCCCAGGGAGAAGCTGGCAGACTGTGCAGCATCTGAACTACTCTGGATCTCAGGAGTACGCCACATTCCTGCCTCTACAAATATCACTTACAGTGAGAAAAGGAATCAGGATAGGACACTATTGCATCCAATGTGAACTAAGCCCAAATAGACAACAAATGGACAACTGATGATACACCTTCCAAAAACTCTTTCACCGTGCAAGCCACCCTTCAAAAGTGATAGACTGATCCATTGATTGATCAGTATCAATACAAACATAATGACACAAAGGTGTGGAAAGGCAAGGCAAAGTGAGAAATCTAAAAGGACACAAGAATCCATAGAAAGGGACTCCAATGACACAAGAATGCTTTAACAAAGACTGCAGTGTAAATGAGCTGAAGAATCATATGATAAAGAATGTATTACCTTGATGGATGGATACTCAGAGACAAGAGAACACAGGTTAATGAAATTGGGGAAACAATGCATGACATGAAGAAGATATTCAGCAAAAGAATTTGACAGAGAACCAAACAAAAATCATAGAACTGAAAATCTCCTTAATTCAAATTAAAAAAAAAAAGTTTAAAGCTTCATCAGCAGACTAGATCAAGAGAAAATCTCGTTATACAGATCTGATATACAAATATCAGTTATACATAAAATGAAAAAATAAAAAATTGAGAAAAAAGACTCAATGACTTTGGGAACACCTGAAATGAAAAAAACAACTCTTCCTAAACGAAGAGAGGAATAAAGGCACATAAAACGTACTCAGTGAGAGTTAACTGTAAAACTTGTTCTCAAACAGTCTTTATATTTTGTGCCTATGTGTGCAATTTGTTGAAAACTTTACTTAGTATGGAATTGGTCTTCTATGTGTGAAGTTAATTGAAAACAAATCTTAATGGAAAATAGTAATGGGAATGGGAGAGGGAGGAAAAGGTGGGGTGGGAGTGGGAGTGGGAGGGCAGATATGGTGGGAAGAATGTCTATATTCCTAAAGATGTACTTAAGACATTTTACTCATTAAATAAAAGGTTTCTTTGGAAAAAAATAAGGATATACTACAGAGCTATAGTAACCAAAAAGAATGGTAGTGGCATAAAAACAGAAACAGAAGAACAGAACAAAATAGCTCCTCAGAAATGAATCCACTCTTCTACAGCAACTGATTCTTGATAAAGATGCCATAAACACACACTGGGGAAAGGACGTCTTGTCAGTAGATGGGACTCAGACAACTGATGCCATGGGAAGATGGAAACTCGAAAACTACCTCTCCTCCTTTCAATAATCTACTCAGAGTGGATCGAGGGTCTAAAGGTATGACCTATATCTCACCCTGAAGAAAGTGAGGAGGGTGGCAGGTGTTGATAGCCAGGGAGCTCGCGCTGTTGGCTCACACAAGAATCTGGTTCAAACACAGAAGGAGGACAACACAGCCTAAAAACACCTGTGACCAAGGAAACCGATCCCTTTCTAACACCTGTTCCATCACCGCATAAGCCAACCTCTTATGTCAATACACTGGAGGAGAGAGAAAGCAAGACAATCTATCCTTTACATTTTCCTTTTAGTCTTTGGTACCATCAATAAGCCAACAGCATGGGTTGCTGCTGCTATGCCTGGGTACAAGGTATAGTGGACATGGTTTTTTGTTTTTTGTTTTTTGTTTTTTGTTTTTTTGACAGCGCTTTCACTGTCCTGTCATGATTAAATCCATATGCAATGCAGACCACAAACTAGGATTTGTGTGTAAATTGTGGATTCCAGATGCACGTTTACCACTCTTACATTTAAAATTGACATGATACAATAAAAGATACAAGTGAAAACTCATGTTAAATAATAAATATAAATATTTTATTATCTAAAATACTAGTAAAGAGCAAATAAGGGGAGGAGCCAAGATGGCGGCATAGCAACAAGACATTCTGAGTCCCGGGGAGGGCGAAATAGATAATTAAAAAGGAAAGGGGATATGGGCTGGTGACAGAACCTCAAGAGTTTTGAGCAGAGATGCCCGGGAGTCTAGCAGAGACTGAGCAGGACCACACAGAGGGAGCAAAGAGTCACTGAGACACCGCACAGGTGCAGCAGAGAAGCCGAACAGGTCAACTGACACCACGCCCTCCCCCCACCCTGGGCAGACCAGGTTTGATATGAGGTTGCGAGTCCACAGAGCTGCGGTTAGCAGCAGGTGGAAGAACCGGGTGAACTGTTTGAAATTCCAAGAGGAAAGAATATGGGAAAAGACGGAGAACTGGGGCACACCCCTGCCCATAAACGTCTCCCATCCCCCCGATCGGACCTGCAGCCAGCTGGAAGAAGACATATGGTCTATTTACATCTCTGAATATAAACCCGGTGCTACCGTATTTGCCTTCTGTGTGCACACCCATCAATGCTGAAGCCAGTTCACCACACACCACCAAGCCAGAAACAGGGATCACAAAATTTCAGAGTGAATTCCCCCAACACCACACAAACTGTATGACAACAAGAAATTCTAAACACTGAAACTCCTAGCTCCTTTCACACACCAGAGCCTGCCCAAGTGGGTGGGGCTTAGTGCACCAGGGCTCTCGTATCTGCCCCCATCACCAGGACTTTCAGAGGCAGGGCTAGGTATTTCCACTGGCAACTGAACAGAAACACAGCACCTAATAGCAGTGGGAAATCTCGCCACAAGCACCAAGAATAAGGAAGAGAATATTAGCCCGAGAATGGAACAATACATCAGCTCTTCAATAACAGAAGCAGAACAACAAGAATTGAAGATATGCCAGAAACAGAATTCAGAAAATTAATCATCAGATTGCTTAGAAGCAATTGGAAACACACACGACCTAAATGAAGTGTTCCCACGAAACTGAGATACTGAAGAGAAATCAGAACGAAATTCTAGGTATGAAGAATTCAATACAGCAAATAGAAAATACAATGGATAGTTAAAAAATAGAAGAAATGAGATGGAAGAAAGAATATCAGACCTAGAAGACAAATTTCTGGAAATAACACAGTCAGAACAAACACAATAAGAAGAAATCAGGAAATTGAAAAACATGCTTGGAGATCTGAAAGATTCTATCAAACAATACAGCATACAGATCCTAGGAATTCCAGAAGGCATTGAAACAGAGAAAAGATTAGAATGCCTTCTTAATGAAATAAGAGCAAAGAATTTCCCCTTCTAGAGAAAGAAAGTGACATCCAAGTTCAGGAATTAAGCAGAACTCCCAATAGACACAACCAGAAAAGATCTTCACCTAGACACATAGTGGCAAAGCTCTCCTCAGTAACACATAAAAAAAAGATCCTAAAGTGTGCACAAGACAAACTGCAAATCACATTCAGAACAAACTCGATTAAACACCCCAGACTTCACAAAACAAACTCTACAGGCAAGGAGAGAATGGAGAGACGTACCCCAAATCCTAAGAGAAAAAACCCATCTACCCAGATTACTGTGTCCTGCAAAACTCTCATTTAAGAATGAAGGAGAAATAAGGATCTTCCACAGCAAAGAAAAATTGAAAGAATTTGAAACAACACACCCATCCCAAGGAAACATGCTCAAACACGTGCTATACACAAACACAGAGACAGGAATATCATTGGAAAAGTAGATAATCACCCAGCAGAAGAACAAATGAAATCCAAAGTACATAAACAGGACTATTTACAGAAACATGCAGGGCAAAGGTGGTACTTAACAGTAGTAGCACTGAATGTAAATGGTCTCGACACCCCCATTAAAAGACACAGACAGGCTGAATGAATTTAAAAAGAAAATCCATCTGTTTTCTGCCTACAAGAAACATATCTTACTAAAAAAGATGCTCGCAGATTGAAAGTGAAAGGATGAAAAAAGATAATCCATGCCAGAAGAAACCAAAAAAGAGCTGGTGTGGCAATCCTACAATCATACAAAATAGATTTTAACTCACAAACTATCAAGAGAGACAAAGACGGACACTCTATAAAGATCAAAGGATCAATTCAACAGGACGATGTGATCATTATAAATGTATATGCACCCAACCACAGGACGACTGGCTATTTAAATGTTAAAGGATTTAGAGGGAGATATAGATCCAAATACAATAGAGATGAGGGACTTCAATATCCCACACTCAGCAATGGACAGATCAACAAAACACAAAATCAATAAGCAAACATCAGATTAATTGACATCACAGACCAAACAGAACTATTAGATAGTTACAGAACTTTTCATCACACAGTTGCAGAATAAACATTCTTCTCAGCAGTGTATGGAACTAGGCCATAGAGAAAGTTTCAGCAAATTCAAAAAATCAAAATTATACCATGCATCTTCTAATACCACAATGCAGTGAAGCTGGAAATCAACAAATCAGGAATCTCTAGAAAATATGCAAATAGATGGAGACTGAACAACATGCTCCTGAATGAACAGTGGATAATAGAAGAAGTCAAAATAGAAATCAAAAAATTTCTGGAAACATAAGAAGATGACAATACAATATACCAAAATTTGAGGGACACAGCAAAGCAGCATTAAGAGGAAAGTGTACAGCAATTCATGCTTACATCAAGAAACTGGAAAGATATCACGTAAATGAACTATCTATGCACCTCAATAAACTAGGAAAAAAAACAGAAAACTAAACACAAAAACCAGTAGAAGTAAAGCAATAATTAAAATTAGAGAAGAAATCAACAAAATTGAAACCAAAAAAAATAATACAAAATGTCAACAAAATGAAGAGCTGGTTTTCTGAAAAAAATAAACAAAATTGACACACCATTGGCCCAACTAACCAAAAAAAGGACAGAGAAGACATAAATCAATAAAATTAGAGATGAAAAAGGAATTGTAACAACAGACACCACAAAAATGAAACGAATCATCAGAAATTACTACAAAGGGCTGTTTCCCAATGGGAAACCTAGAAGAAATGGATAGATTCCTGGACACATAGAACCTACCTAAACTGAGCCACAAAGACATGGAAAACCTAAATAGACCCATAACTGAAACAAAAATTGAGTCAGTAAGAAAGACCCTCCCAACAAAGAAAAGCTCAGGACCAGAAGGCTTCTATGCTGAATTGACCAGACATTTAAAGAGGAACTAACTCCAGTTCTTCTCAAGCTATTTAAAACAATTGAAAGGGAAGGAATCCTCCCAAATTCCTTCTGTGAAGCCAGCGTCATCTTAATCCCTAAATCTGGAAAAGATGCAACAGAGAAAGAAAACTACAGACCAATTTCCTTGATGAACACAGACATCAAAATCCTCAACAAAATCCTGGCCAATTGAATTCAACAACACATCAGGAAGATCATTCATTCAGACCAAGTGGAATTTATCCCTGGTAGACAAGCATGGTTCAACATTCACAAATCAATTAATTATTATTTGTTTATTTATTTTTATAATTTATATATTTATAATTTTTAATTATCATGTTAACAAATAGAAGAACAAAAGCCATATGATTATGTCAATAGATGCAGAGAGAGCATTTGATAAAATACAACACCCTTTCTTGATGAAAAGTCTTAGCAAATTCAATCTAGAAGGGACATTCCTCAACATAGTTCAGGCAATTTACAACAAACCCATGGCCAGCATCCTATTGAATAGGGAAAAACTGGAAGTATTCCCACTGAGATCTGGAACCAGACAAGGATGCCTACACTCCATTGCTATTCAATATAGTCCTGTAAGCTAAGCCAGAGCCATTAGGCAAGGTAAAGAAATAATAAGGATTCAGATTGGTAAGGATGAAATCAAATTATCCTTACTTCCAGATGATGTGATTATATATATATATATATATATATATATATATATATATATATATATACAGGGAGAGAGAGAGAGACTAAAAGACTCCACTAGGAGACTACCACATCTAATTAAAGAGTTTGGTAAAATTGCGAGATATAAAATCAACACACAAAAAAACAACAGCCTTTGTATACACAGACAATGCCATGGCTGAGAAAGAATTTCTAAAATCAATCCCATTCACAATAGCTACAAAAAAAGTAAATACCTTGGAATAAATTTAACCACAGAGGTCAAAGATGTCCATGACAAGAATTACAAAACTCTAAAGGAGGAAATAGAAGAAGAATTTTAAAAATGGTAAAAAAAATTCTATGTTCATGTATCAAAAGAATCAAGATAATTAAAATGTCCATTCTTCAGAAAATGATTTACAGATTCAATGCAATAACAATCAAAACAAAAACAAAAACATCCTTCTAAAATCTAGAAAAAAATGATGCTGAAATTCATTTGGAAACACAGGAGGCCTCAGATAGTTAAGCAATATTATACATGAAATGAAAGCTGCAGGTATACCAATACAAGATTTCAAGACATACTACACAAAGTTATCATCAAAACATCCGAATACTGGTACAAAAACAGATGGATAGACCAATGGAACAGAATAGAAATGCCAGGAATCAAACTAATGAACTAAAGCCAACTTATATTCAACCAAGGAGTTAAAACCATTCCCTAGAGCAACAAATAGTGCTGGGAAAACTGGATTTCCACATGCAGAAATATGAAGTAAGACCCCTACCTTACACTGAACACAAAAATCCATTCAAAATGGATTAAACATCTAAATCTACAACCCAATTCCATCAAGTTACTAGAGAGCCTTGGGTAAACCGTGCAAGACATCGGCCTAAGCACAGAGTTCCTGGAAAAGACCCCTCAGGCACAGGCAATAAAAACCAAGATGAACAAGTGGGATTATATCAAATAGAGAAGCTTCCGTACAGCAAAAAAAAAAAAAAAAAAACAGTCAGGACAGTAAAGAGGCAGCCAACAGAATGGGAGAAAATATTTGAAAACCATGCAACTGATAAAGGATTAATAACCAGAATATATAAAGTGATTAAAAAAAACTCAACAATCCCAAACAACCCAGTCAAAAAGTGGGATAAAGAGATAGCAAACACCCTGTCAAGAAGTGGGCAAAGGACTTAAATAAACATTTCTCAAAAAAAGAAATCCAAATGGCCTACAGACACATGAAAAAAAAAGCTCAGGATCACTAGTCATCAGGGAGATGCAAATCAAAACCACAATGAGGTTTCACTTCACCCCAGTTAGAATGGCTTTCATACAGAAATCAACAAACAACAAATGCTGGTGAAGATCTTGGGTAAAGGGTACCCTAATCCACTGTTGGTGAGAATGCAAACTAATAAAGCTACTATGTAAGACAGTTTGGAGATACCTCAGTCTGAATATAGCCCAACCATCAGACCCAGCCATCCCACTCCTCAGAATTTACCCAAAGGAAATGAAAATAGCAAATAAAAGTGTCATCTGCACCTTTAGGTTTATTGCAGCTCAATTCACAATAGCCAAGACATGGACTCAACCTAAATGCCCATCAACAGATGACTGGCAAAAGAAACTATAGGATATGTACTCTATGGAATACTACATAGCGGTTAAAAAAATGAAATCTGATCATTTACAGCTAAATGGATGAATCTGGAAAATACCATACTTAGTGAAATAAGCCAGTCCAAAAGAGACAAAACCATATGTTCTCCCTGATCTGTGACAACTAACAGAGCACCTAAAAGAAAACCTGTAGAAGTGAAACAGGCACTATGAGAAGCAATTACTTAAACAGCCCTTGTCTTGACTGTCGAGGAACAGTTTATTATTTCATTTTATTCAATTTTTTATTCTTATTTTTCTTCTCTACTTAATATGATTGGTTTAACTCCTTACTTAACATAGAATTGATATAGATGTATTAAGTCAACTGAAAATAGATCCCAGTTAAAAGTAAGAGTGGGAATGAGAGAGGAAGGAGCTTTACAGATTAGCACACATTCCAAGACTTCCCATAAGAGTGAAGCTAAAAAATTGCCATGGGACTCCAAATCCCATTAGCTGGTGGCACTAATCCCATCTTATGCGATAAGTAATCATATTAAGTATGGAATTGATCATATAGCTAGACCATAAGTCAAAGGGATCACATAAATAAGACCAAGTGCCTGGTAATAACAATAGATAGAATTACAAAGAAATAAAGTTCTAACACGGGAAGCAGTCCACACAGCAGACTCACAGAATGAGAAACACCCTAAATAGCACTCTGTCCTCAGAATCAGCCCCTAAGGCCTGACTGAAAACACCATGAGAGCATTTCAGGCATGCAAAGCCAAGACATAGTGGCAAAAAATGGTTCTGCATAAAGGATTTCCATGAGGGAGACCCCAGTGGAAAGAAGGGGCCATCAAAGAAGGATGTACTTTTCTCTGAAAGGAGGCGAGAACTTCCACTTTGTATATGGCCTAGTCTAAAAACCAGCAAAGTCTGTGAACTCAAAAGGCTCCCACAGCCATGGAAGCTCATGTCAAGAGCATCAGGTTATCACTGACATCATAAATAAGAGTGTCAGTTTTTAATTCAACAATAGGAGTCACTGTGCACTTGCTCCCATGTTGGACCTCTGTCCTTAATGAGTTGTACTATGAGAATTAACTGTAAAACTTCTTTTCAAATGCTACTTTATACTTTGTGTGTCTGTGTGGGTGCAAATAGTTGAAATTTCTTCTTAGTGTAGCGTAGGTATTCTGTATAAAAAGTGAATTAAAAATGAATCTTAATGGAAAATGGAATGGGAGAGGGAGTGGGAGGTGGGATGGGGATGGGGATGGGAGAGAGGGAATGGGGTGAATAAACACTATATCCCTAGAAGCTGTACATATGAAAACTTGTACTCATTCACTAAAAACCTTCAACAAAGAGCAAATAAAAAGCACTGCTGTAACTCAGCATCTTGTGATTTAGAACAACGATGGCACTTGTTCTCTGCTTGAATAAGGACTTGCAGCTTTTCCTTTTACTCAAGCCACACAAATGATGTAAACCCTTATTATAAGGGTTTATACTATAAACCTGCTCGTTGGAAAAATAGCTGACTCAGACTAATAAGGTAAACAAAACAGGAGCATGGACATATTACAATAGAAATAAAGTGATCTCAAAACAAAAAATATGGATGTGTGACAGTAGCCTAGGAACTCAGCTGAAAGACCTCAGGACAGCCAAAGCAGGAACTGTGGGACCAAAAAGGTGAAGATGTAGTAAGGTGAATATATGAGCACACACTGATGTCACAAGAAAAAAAAAAGACTGCACACAAATAAGTTAGGGAGAAGGAAACGTCAAACAGAAGGATTCAAAATAATGAGTGCAGTCAGAGCCCCCACCAGAGGGGGTGCATAACACCCTCCCCCTTGAGGGTGGACTCTGCCGGGGTCTTGCTCCCAAGGAGAGAACACAAGGGAGAAGGAGGAGCTGCGTTCCTAGAAGCTTTCTGCTCTGGCGACCTGAACTCTGCAGGCCACCATGTCCAAATTTCAGACATTGAACCCGTGACGTCTTTAGCTCTTGTACTTTCATTTGGTTACCATGGCATTTACATTTTTATGAAAATAATCTTCTATTCTATTTTATTTTTATTAAACATGCATTTAAAATTAGAACCAGAAATTGAACTTTGAGCATAGAACATGAGATACTAGAATTAACAGGACCAGTAACAGCCAGGATCAAGGTGCTCTGTGTGAGGGTGGCCCTGGGGGAGAAGAAGCCCATCACACACTGATGCAGTGGGCAGACACTAAGCTGCTCTCAGGATCACAAAGAGAGAACTTGATGTCCTCTGAAGGGTTGGCCCCTTTTTGCTCTCCCAGTACTGTGTCAGGGACTCAGAAGAAGTTCTGAGCTCAGCTCTCCCCAGACTCCTATTGTGCAGGAGGGAATAAAGGACAGTGAGGACACAAGTGACGTGTTCCACTAGGGACTCCATGTTCTGAGCTCCCCAGTGGGATCTGTCACCTCTGGGCAGATGCAAAAATGACAGCCTGCAGAGAGATGAGCTCAGACGTCCTTCCCTTAAAACTGCAGGTTCCTCTCAGGTGCACAGAGTCCCCTGCACACGTCTGCCTGGTGAGTGGCTCTTTACTCCACACGTGGGAGCCAGGGGTGGTGGTGCTTTCATACAGCAACTGATGGGGAATGGGCCATGGTGAGGGGTGTAGGAGCTTCAGAGGGGCCATCAGCACCACCCGCCTGCTCAGCTCAGAGGGTCCCTGAGTGACACACTGGGGAACCTATTTCTCATTGTATTCAGTTCTTTAAAGCGAGGAACCTAAAGTTAGATAATTCACAGAAAATAATTAGCTTTAGATTTCTGTATATTTTTGTTACTAAGAGGTCTTTTTGGGTGCTGTACCACAATTCAACTACATATTATGTTGTATTGTGAGTTTAAACAGAAGTGTTACTTAGGCAGCAACTCGTGAGCAGGAAACAAGAAAGTGTCAATGACTGTTTCATTTAGTATAACCCATTGTGCCTTTCTCAACTCATATATCAAGCAGGACTGTTACTAATAGGTGTTTGCTGTAGTTTTTGATGATTAAAAAAGAACATGTGTATGCTGAGAAGGAAATGGGTTTAACCTCACATCCTTGCAGAAATACATCAGTATTTGTCAGGAACATTTTTCCAGTGGTAACTTCAGGATTCTTGTGTGGAGAATGACACCCTGAGCCTGCGCTCTCTCAGTGTGAGGACAGTGACGATGTATCACAATTCCAGAAAATAGTAAAAGCAGGGGAAGGTGATGGACGCTTCCACCACTCAGCTCTGAACACTGAGGAATGCAGTATCATAGAGCTGCAGAGGGAGGGGTCTGCGTCCATCAGTCGCTCTCTGCAGTCTCCTTTCTCAGTGCCCCCTCCCAACTCTCAGCCATGGACGAGACAAACTCAGATGCAGAGCGAGTGCAGATGAAGGAGAGCCACTGCTTTCCAGGCAGAGCCCTCGGGGCTCCCATTCTGTCCTGGGTGCTGTAGGGAGCAGGGTGGCCCCAGGGCTCGGGATCTGGTAAGGACCGGGCAGCGCCTGGGCTGAGCTTTCGGGGTCCTGTCTCTCTACCTTCAAACCCTTTCCCTTCTCCTGATTTCTCTCAAGATTGACTGAAAAATATGGACGCTGTAAATATTCTCCCTGCACCTGTCAGTGCTGAGCTGTGCTACACAAGGCTCCCAGCTGCAAAAACAATGGCTAATTCTCACCTCCAGTTATTTCAAAAGAGCTGCCTTTCATTTGCCCAAAATTCTCCAGGTGCTTCTTCCTCACATCCCTGGCTCCTGTATGCAGAGCCTCTCTGCACACAGCACCGAGCTCTGCGTGGAGATGATGTCGCCTTCCTGGCTGTGACAGCCACTTCCCCCAGGGCGCCTCAGAGTGTCCCAGCTGGAACTCCTCTGTGAGGTGAGCAGCTTGTGCCGTTTCCCAATCCCTAACCCACATACACGGTGCATGACATCTCAGCTCCCAGTCCCCTCTCGTCCAATTTCACTGTGACACATAGAAGGTCCCACAGCGAGAACACAGTGTCACGATGGTGGAGCTGAGCTCTGTGGGAATGATGACTGTTGTGTGCCGGCTCACGCACATGAGGCTGGGCAGGTACTGGTCACTTTGCTTTTCCCACTTGTTCCCCAGTGTATCTCAGGAGCTCCACATGGTTCTTCCCGTGATTTATGTCACTTGTCACTGAAGTCACGACTCTCTCAGGGCCTCCTGTCTTCTCCAGTATGGAAAATGCAGTTTCAATGTGTGGGTTGTTAAGCAAGCCAGGCTCTGTCTCCACACCAACATCCCAGGAGCCGTGTGTGGGGAGGTCTCCTAGATTACCCTGTTGATGGCAGAGAGCTCCTGTCCTGTGCCCTCAATTCCTACACCACACTGTGCTGTTCACCTGTGCGTGTGATGAGGCACGGCTGGGGAGGACTTGCTAAGAGTATGGGATGGGGGCATTTTTTTTATTTGAAGGATTCCTATCCACAAGAATGACGCATCAGGTCTGACATGACTCCATACCCTGTGTGATATTTAACAACTGTGCCACCTGTATTTAACGTATGTTTCACTGCTACAGGGTGTGTGGTCCATTATGTGGACACCGTTGGTGAGAAGTGTTTTCCATGTCTGTCCTGGCACTGCATGGAACAAAGCAGTTGTCACTTGTGATGCCATCAACTGTGTCACTGTCCTTGCTCCACACCCTGGAGAAGGAGATTCACATCCTCGGGTCCTTGTGTGGATTTTCACCATAGGCAAAGGAAGGTTTCTGCGCTCTTAAATTGATCCAGTATAGCTCTGATTTCCTAAAAAGTATTTCGCACTATTGGGGTGTGTACACTCCTGCTTCTAAAACACTGACATTGGTGGCACTGCTCTGTCTTAAGCAAACTGGAATTAGAGTCAAACACCCTTGATTCCCAGATGTTTTGAGTGAGCTACCCAGTGAGTTTTAGCTCACTATGTGTGCAAGTCTTAAAGCCCTACTTAAACTGAATTAAATAAAAGCTGTATTTCACAGAAAGCTAATTTCACAACTATTATAAAGTATTATTATGAACTGCTAATGTACTTGTCGCTCCCCCTCTTCGTGGAGGAACGACACAGGACCCTGCGCTGTTCTTTTGTCTCCTCGGCCCTCCCCGGGTTTGCTGCTGGTTCTTCCCGGGTTGGCTACTGTCCCTTCCACCTCCGTGGAAGGGAGGTTCCCCCTGGCCACTTTCCCCACTTCCGCAGGGGAGCGGCACACCGCCGGCCGGCTTTCTCGGGGGCTGCACAGGTGTTCCTTCAGATAGATGTTCCCCTTAGATGTTCCTGGTGCATGTTGTCTCTCTCCTCCTTTATAGTCCTCTTCCGCCAATCCCAACTCTGCTACCCACACGCCGAGTACGCTGCTCTCCTCCAATCAGGAGCAGGTCCTACAGTTTATTGGTTGAACTGGAGGCAGCTGTGTAGAAGCTGTTTCTCCCTTCTCAGCGCCATATTGTGGGAGAGCAGATGCATAGAATAAGTCTTAATTCCAGTAACTTAGTCTAGTCCGAGTTGCTCCCCACATGTACTTCTACTTAAAATTATTCTTTTATTCAATTTATAGTTCACTCATAAGGGATAAGTGTACAATAGTAGGCATATGCCATCTGTAATGACACAGAAGAGAAGAATTTCATTTAGGGCAATTTGCTAGGGATCATATATGACTCCTAAACCTTGGAAATGCATACCTTTGTTTAATGTTTTCTTTTCTTCTCTGAAATTTAAATTGAAATATTTTTCAACTTATTGCAAATATTTATAAACAATAATTGTACCTATTTATGGGCTACAGATGACTTCTAATACATGTGATGGATCCAATCAGGGTGACTGATGTTTGCCCACAAGTGACGTCATGTTCTGATTGAAATGTGGAGTTTCTCCCCCTATTAGCTCTGGATGTACGCAGCAGGGCACTATGAGCTACAGTCAGCCCAGTCTGCCATGTGACACCAGGGACTTTCTCCTTCATTCTGTATCCAAATTCCCGCTTTTCCCTCCATTACTCCCAGCCTCTAGCAATCACCATTCTGTCACAAGATTGAGCTGTTTAGCTTCTGCGTATGGGGATGTTCATCTTTCTGTACCAGGCTTATCTCACTTAACACAATGTCCTCCAGTACAAGTGTTTTGCTGACAATGACAGGATTTGTTGTTTTCTGTTGAAAATATTTCATTGTGTGCATATACGACACTTTCTTTATCCATTCTTCTGAAAAGACATCATGAATGATTCCATCTGTTGGAAATTGTGACCAGTGCTACAAAAGGGGGGGGGGGGATGCAGCTATCTCTTTGATATAACATTTTCATGTCTTTTGGATATACCTCCAGGTGCCAGAAGCTGCAGCTATGGCAGCTGTATTTGTATTTCTAGTTTTTAATGGACTCTCTTAAAATAGGATGTCCCTGAAAATGTTCCAGTTGTGGTCCCATTTAATACCCACCTTCTACGTGCATGACTAAAATGAGAAGATCCTCCTAAGAGTTGATAACTGGATTCTGCTCAGTGCTTTGACAAGATAATAGAAACCAGGTAAGAAATGTTGCTATCTTGGGAGTTCAGAGAAAAGGATTAAAACTACATCAGAGATCTTTCATCGAATATTTTTTAAATATTCTGCTATACTTATACTTTCTCTCCTCTTCTAGGTAGAGGCAGAGTTGATCAATCAGTAAAGAACTGCATGAAGCCCCCTAAATCACATTTATGAGGACCTGCATAACAAGAAATGTTTCTAAGATAAACAACCCCAGATCCACTTCCACGTTTGGTATGTACACTTCATCTTTTTCACACGAGGTAGCACAAAGATCCAGGTCACACCTAAGATTGAGAATACTGGGCGGATGGCATGAGCAGATCTCAGCCTCACAGATGGCTGAAGGCCACACTTATAGGGAAGGCAGCCCAGGGACATAAATCCCAGCAGGCAGACACCAGAGTTCACTCTGAAGGACATGTTCTCCGTGGATGCCTTATAGGAATACACGCTATGGCAATAAATACACCAAAAATATATCATTGATATAAACTAGCTCTGTGAAATTCTAAGTTATGAGACTCTGTGTGTGTACATGTATGTGTTATTATTTTTACATAATTGTTTTCATTCCATTTCAACAAATGTTGTATAACTCTACTTCGTTTCTGACACTTTATCAAGATGCATCAGATCAAATCAAATCAGACATTGCTTGTGCCCCTGAAAAAGCTAAAAGTAAAGCTATAATAAGGATATTTATATGATATATGGCATTTTTAAATTTGATTGTTTTATATGAGAAGCTGAGTGCTGTGTGTGGGGAAGAAAGCATGTATCCCCACATTCACTAGTCCACAGTGGCCTGGAGCAACCCAGGGCATGTCTAGGAATCAGGGGCTCAATCTGCATCTCTGACATGGGTGGAGGTGACCCAGCCACGTGAGCTATCACTTAACCCTCCTAGGGAGCACATTTCTAGGAAGGAAGAAGACAGAGAGACCTCAAACCTAGGCACTGTGATATGGGGTGCAGGCATCCCAAGTATTGCCTTAGCAGCCGCTCCAAACACATGGCCCTATGGTAATATTTCATGAAGAGTACAGCTTATAGACTTTGGAACCCAGCGATGACACACATGATCCAACCATAAGAAAGCAGAGGTGTCCTGGGGCAGGGCTGTGGCTGTGAGGTAAACTTCAGTGTCACAGAGGTTGAATGGTGTTGATTTCCATATGTTCAGGATGACAAGAGTGTTGGAGGAAACAGATGAATGTGCTAATGAATTTGATGAAATATTCTTCTTCTTTTTCTCCTTAGACACACAATGTATACTTCTTCTACCTATAATATGAATAAAAATTCTGAAATTTATGAAAGCAATGAGATGAAATTCATTTATTACACTGAAATTTCCATTGGGGTCTCAGCCAATGCCTTCCTTCTTCTCTTCCACGTCCTCAATTACTTTCTCCAGCACAGACCCAAGCCCATTGACATGACAATTGGTCTCTTGGCCCTCATCCACTTAGTGATGCTGATGATTGTGGTGAGCCAGGCTATGGACATGTTTGGATCTCAGGGTTCCTGGGATGATGTCACATGTAAAGCAGTCTTCTTCTCCTACCGGGTGCTGCGGGCCCTCTCCCTGTACACCACCTGCCTGCTGAGTGTCCTCCAGGCCATCACCCTCAGCCCCAATAGCTCCTGGTTGGCAAACTTCAAGCGTAAACACTTACATCAAAGCCTGTGCTCCCTGCTTGTCCTATGCGTCTTCTATATGTCTGTTAGCAGTCATTTCATAATCACCGTCATTGCCACTCCCAATAGGACCTCACACAGCCTAATATACATCACTAAATCCTGCTCTATTTGGCCCATGAACTATTTCATAATTCAAACATTTTCCACATTGCTGATCTTGAGAGAAGTCTTCCATATAGGGCTCATGGCCCTCTCAAGTGGATACATGGTGATGTTTCTATACAGGCACAGGAGGAAGTCCCAGCACCTATGTGGCACCAGCCTTTCTCCAAGAGCCTCCCCAGAGCAAAGGGCCACACAGAGCATTCTGGTGCTCTTGAGCTTTTTCATGGTCATGTCCATTTTGGACTGCATTTTCTCTGCCTCAAAATTCATGTCGAATTATGACCCAGTTCTTTACTGTATGCATTTTATTGTGGCCAATAGTTATGCCACAGTCAGTCCTTTTATATTCCTCTGTACTGAAAAACGTATAATTACCTTTGTGGAATCCATCAGGGTGGAGAGAAATAGATGTTTAATTGTTCACTGAAAGGTGGTTCTCTAAATGAGCTATTGTACTGGTCTCTATATTTTTATTACTGCAGCCAGAATATGCTGTCTGAGTAAAGTATAATATGGAGTTATGCCTTATCCTTGGATTTATTTTTTTGTTGTTGTTTTTGTTTTTGACAGGCAGAGTTAGACAGTGAGAGAGAGAGACAGAGAGAAAGGTCTTGCTTCCATTGGTTCATCCCCCAAATGGCCGCTATGCCGATCCGAAGCCAGGAGCCAGGTGCTTCCTCCTGGTCTCCCATGGGGTGCAGGGCCCAAATACTTGGGCCATCCTCCACTCCCCTCCTGGGCCACAGCAGAGAGCTGGACTGGAAGAGGAGCAACCGGGACAGAATCCGGCACCCCGACTGGGACTAGAACCTGGGGTGCCGGCGCTGCAGACAGAGGATTAGCCTAGTGAGCCGCGGCACCGGCCCTACTTGGATTTATTTACTTGGATGCCCGTACTGCAAGAACACAATGCATTATGGGACAGTGTACTGGTATGAGCTGACACAAATATGCTTTATGTGTGAGTGGCTCCTCAAGATGGACGTGTGAGATAGATCCCATTTGTCACTGCCTCGTGTGACCCAGACAGTTACAGATTCATGAGGGTTCAAAGCCCTTTCAGTAATTCAACAGCAATCTGTACATTGCCAAACTATGCATGCAATCAGGTTTTACCATGAATTACCATATGATCCAGCTATTCTACCCCTATGTATATGCCAAAAAGTGTTGAATTCATGAACTCACACAATGATTTGCACACCAAAACCCATAATAGCATTATTACAACAGTCAAAAAATAGAAGAAACCTAGCAACCATATGAGTGTATAAACAAAATATGAACTGCACAAATAATGAAATCATTTCGCTCTCAAACAAGAAGCAAAATTCTGTCATGAACCTTGAATATATTATGCTAAGTAAAATCATTCAGCCAAAAAGAACAGGTATTCTAAGAATCTCCTCTCAGAAGGTGGTCAGAGGCTGATGGAGGGGAGGAAAGTGCAGTTCTTTTTTAATGGACACAGAATTCAGTACAGGAAGAAGAAAACATTCTGGAAATGGGTGGTGGTTGTGGTTGTACAACAGTGGGATGCACTTAGTGCCACAGCTAAATAAGGTTAAAGGGGACATTTTTATGTTATGTGTATTTTACCACAATAAAGATGTTTCCACTTATGATTTAGCCAATGGAGTAATTTTTTTCTCAGAACATAAAGTGAAAAGATTTTTAAAGGGCGAAATTATAGTTTTTTAACAATTTTTAAATTTTAGGAAATTTATACCAAAAAATATTTTGAAAATTATTTCCTACTGGTGTAAATCTTACTTGCAGTTTCCCCAAGGAAGTAGAGATATTTGCAGTGTGGATTCATGTAAGACCACTTTGTGCTGCCATTAGAGACATTCAGCATTGCCTTGGGCAGCTCCAGCTTGGAACTTCCCAGATAAAATGTTGAAGATGAGGCTAAAACACATAATTTAGGTAATAAATCAATACATGGAAAATAATCTTGCCCCAGAAACAATTCATGAGATAAACATTAGAGACACATAGTATCTTTAAGTTACAAAAAGAAAAAACATCTATTAAAATCATATCAGTAGTTAGTTCTTCCTAGTTAATAGCATCATCTAATACTCAGTGTTTGAATAAACCAATCCAGTTATGAAACCAAAATCACACATATTCTATCACTTAGTAATATAGAGATACTTAAAAAAAACTCCATTAAAATTGACTTCAATGGTCGATGCTTTTGCGTAGTGTGTCAAACCACCATGTGCAGTGCTGGCATCCCATATGAATGTTGGTTCAAATCCCGGCTGCTCCACTTCCAAACCAGAGCTCTGCTATGGCATGGGAAAGCAGTAGAAGATGGTTCAAGTCCTTGGGAACCTGAAGCCACATGGGAGAAATGGAAGAGGCTCCTGATTCTTGGCTTCAGAACAGCTCAGATCCAGGCTCTGTGGCCATTTGGGGAGTGAACCAATGTATGGAAGACTCTCTCTTTCTCTGGCTCTCTGTAACTCTGCCTTTCAAATAAATAAATAAAACTTTTTAAAAACTCCATTGAAAGGTAAGCATAACTTGGTTCAAAATGTCCAAATATATTCATATGAGGGGTGGTCAAAAAGTTTATATACAACATGAATTTCAAAAAATTTTGACATGAAAATAAACATCTTTTAATTCCACTTCTCCAGAAACTTTTTGAAGTACCCTCATATCACTCTGCCTTCTTTGATTTGATAGTTTGCCATTAGGATTGTAATCCAAATACATGTTAAATTTGAGTAAGAGGAGCTGGTAATTTGCTGGAAAAAATGTTGCATACACTTTGAAAATTAAAGTAATCAAAATGCACAAGATTTGTAATATTACAAAATAAAATAATGTCTAACAATTAACTTGATAGAATAACATACACCTATCCAGATGATAGAAGGTAGAATGAAGGACACAATTAAATTGAGAAATGTGTGAAAGACATGGACAAACACTTCATATAAAAAGAAATCCCGATGGCAAGTGGCAGAGAAAAAAGTGCTTCACATCACAATTCATCAGGAAATGAAACTCAAACGACAATGAGGCACCACCAAACACAACCATGCTAGTGGACCTGCAGAGCACAGGAATTCTCACTGATGGTGGTAGGAAGGCAACATGATACAATCTCTATGGTACAGGAATAGAGTTTATTATCCTAACCTGTGACCCAACAATCAACCTATAGGTTTCAACCAACTCATTTCTAAACTATAATCCCTGTATGTAAATGTTTACAGCTGCTTCCATCATAATCAGCATGAGTTGGAAGCAATTAAGCTATACCAGCAGAGGCAAGGATAAGCCAATACTGTTCTTCCATACAATGAGTTCTTGTCAGCAAAGAGGAGAAGCCTATTGATTAACTCAGCAACATAACTAAGCCTTATGTGCCCTTTACCACATGTAATATATCAGACTAGGGGCCTGTGCAGTGCCACAGCAGGTGAAGTCGCCCTGCACCTGATTACATGTATTTGTCAGAACCTACAGAATTACAAACAATTAACTCTAATGTTTGTAACCTCAAAAAGGCAATGAGCTAACAAAATCTGATAGATGATGTCCTGACTAGAAATCAGAAGGCTCTAGAACAATGAAACTGTGGGGCTGAACATTACACTGTTCTCCTTTATAAGGTATATGTTTCTTGCAAAAGAATGGCTCAAAATTCTAAAACTTCCTCTAGGGTTGAATAGAAAGGGCAGTAGAAGGCAGCTGGTGAGTGCCGGGCCACTCACTTCTGAAAAGGGAAGATAGAGACAACAAGAAGGGAGGTCTTGAATGACCCCGTGGTGCTGGATGGGGGAGAGACCTCCAGAGGGACTCACACTTTGCTCCATGGATAGACAAGGTGAATCAGTACAAGAGTCCTTTCACATGCACGTGTCTAAAGTCACAGCAGAGCACCCCAAACAAAAGAAGCTGAAGCAGCTCAGCAGCACTAGATGTATCCTACAGAAAAGTATGAATTATCCAGAGAAGTGAAAGGAAACCACACAGACATGGTAGCATCTGAGTGTCTGCAGTACGAGAGACAAGGTAAACACACAAAACAATAATAGACACCGCACTACTGTAAGAGTGACACGCGGCCGGCGCCACAGCTCAATAGGCTAATCCACCGCCTGTGGTGCCGGCACACCGGGTTCTAGTCCCAGTCAGGGCGCCAAATTCTGTCCTGGTTGCCCCTCTTCCAGGCCAGCCCTCTGCTGTGACCCAGGAAGGCAGTGGAGGATGGCCCAAGTGCTTGGGCCCTGCACCCCATTGGAAACCAGGAAAAGCACCTGGCTCCTGCCTTCAGATCAGCGCAGTGCACCGGCCACAGCGGCCATAGGAGGGTGAACCAACGGCAAACAAAGATCTTTCTCTCTGTCTCTCTCTCTCACTGTCCACTCTACCTGTCAAAAAAAAAAAAAAAAAAAAAGAGTGACACGCAATTCACTTTCTTTTTTTTTTAACTTTTATTTAGTAAATATAAATTTCCAAACTACAGTTTATGGATTACAATGGCTTCCTCCCCCCCCTTAACTTCCCTCCCACTCACACCCCTCCCATATCCTGCTCCCTCTCCCATTCCATTCACATCAAGATTCATTTTCAATTATCTTTATATACAGAAGATCAATTTAGTATATATTAAGTAAAGATTTCAACAGTTTGCACACACAGAAACACAATGTGTAAAATACTGTTTCAGTACTAGTTATAGCATTACTTCACATTGGACAACACATTAAGGACAGATCCCACATGAGAAGTAAGTACACAGTGACTCCTGTTGTTGACTTAACAATTTGACACTCTTGTTTATGGTGTCAGAAATCTCCCTAGGCTCTAGTCATGAGTTGCCAAGGCTATGGAAGCCTTTTGAGTTCACCGACTTCGATCTTACTCAGACAGGGTCATAGTCAAAGTGGAAGTTCTCTCCTCCCTTCAGAGAAAGGTACCTCCTTCTTTGATGGCCCCATTCTTTCCACTGGCATCTCACTCACAGAGATCTTTCATTTAGGTCTTCTTTTTTTTTTTTCCAGAGTGTCTTGGCTTTCCGTGCCTAAAATACTCTCATGGGCTCTTCAGCCAGATCCAAATGCCTTAAGGGCTGAATCTGAGGCCAGAGTGCTGTGTAGGACATCTGCCATTCTATGAGTCTGCTGTGTATCCCGCTTCCCATGTTGGATCGTTCTCTCCCTTTTTTATTCTATCAGCTAGTATTAGCAGACACTAGTCTTGTTTGTGTGATCCCTTTGGCTCTTAGCCCTATCAGTGTGATCAGTTGTGACCTTAAATTGATCACTTGGACTAGTGAGATGGCATTGGTACATGCCACCTTGATGGGATTGTATTGGAATCCCCTGGCACATTTCTAACTCCACCATTTGAGGCAAGTCTGATTGAGCATGTCCCAAACTGTACATCTCCTCCCTCTCTTATTCCCACTATTACCTTTAACAGGGATCACTTTTCAGTTAAAATTTAAACACCTAAGAATAATTGTGTGTTAATTACAGAGTTCAACCAATAGTACCAGAACAAAAAAAAATACTAAAATGGATAAAGTATTACATTGTACATCAATAGTCAGGACAATGGCTGATCAAGTCACTGTTTCTCATAGTGTCCATTTCACTTCAACAGGATTCCCCTGTGGTACTCAGTTAGTTTTCGCTGATCAGGGAGAACATATGGTATTTTTCCCTTTGGGACTGGCTTAATTAACTCAACATAATGTTTTTCAGATTCCACCATTTTGTTGCAAATGACCGGATTTCATTGTTGTTGACAGCTGTATAGTATTCTATAGAGTACATATCCCATAATTTCTTTATCCAGTCTACTGTTGATGGGCATTTGGGTTGGTTCCAGGTTTTAGCTATTGTGAATTGAGCTGCAATAAACATTAATGTGCAGACAGCTTGTTTGTTTGCCAATTTCACTTCCTTTGGGTAAATTCCAAGGAGTGGGATGGCTGGGTTGAATGGTAGGTTATATTCAGGTTTCTGAGGAATCTCCAGACTGACTTCCACAGTGGCTTAACCAGTTTGCATTCCCACCAACAGTGGGTTAGTGTCCCTTTTTCCCCACATCCTCTCCAGCATCTGTTGTCAACGTGAGGCCGGCACTGTGGCATAGTGGGTAAAGCCACTGTCTGCAGTGCTGGCATCCCATATGGGCAACAGTTCGAGTCCTGGCTGCTCCACTTCCAATCCAGCTCTTTTCTATGGCCTGGAAAGCAGTGGAAGATGGCCCAACTCCATGGGCCCCTGCACCCATGTGGGAGACCTGGAAGAAGCTCCTGGCTCTTCGCTTCAGATTGGCACAGCCCCAGATGCTATGGCCATCTGACGAGTGAACTGGCAGATGGAAGACACCTCTCTCTCTCTCTCTCTCTCTCTCTCTCTCTCTGCCTCTGTCTCTCTGTAACTTTCAAATAAATAAATAAATCTGTAAATAAAATCAATGAAATGAAGCGCTAAGTCTTTTGAAGAAATAAAATTGATCAGCCATTGGCCAAACTAATTATAAATAGGGGAGAAGATCCAAATTAATTAAATCAGAGAAGAAAAAGATGTTACAACTGATACCACAGAAAAAAACAATTGGGAATCACTGCAAACAAATATACATTAAAATTTGGAAAATCTTGAATAAATGGATTCTTTTCTTGACCTATATAATTTATCAAAATTCAGGCGTTCAGACACAGAAAGCCTGAATGGACCAATACTCAAGGCTGAGATTGAATCAGAGAGAAAGAGTGAGAGAGAGACAGACAGAGAGAGAGAGAGAGAGAGAGAGAGGTGTTTCATCCATTAGTTCACTCCCCAACTGGCCACAATGGCCAGAGCTGTGCTGATCCGAAGCCAGGAGCCAGGAGCTTCTTCTGGGTCTCCCACGCAGGTGAAGGGGCCCCAACAACTTGGGCCACCTTCTACTGATTTCCCAGGCCATAGCAGAGAGCTGGATTGGAAATGGAGCAGCCAGAACTCGAACCAGTGCCCATATGGGATGGCGGCCACTGTAGGTGGAGGCTTTACCTGCTACAACCACAGCACTGGCCCTGACCAAGTGGGATTTATCCCATATATGGTTCAACATATGCAAATCAATCATTGTGATATGGAACATCAACAAAATGAAAGATAAAGACCATATGATTATCTCAATAAATGAATAAAAGGCATTTGATAAAATGTCATCTCCTGATGAAAAAAAAATGGGTACAGAAGAAACATACCTCAACACAATAAACATGACAAACACAGGCAGCATCATATAGAATGGGCAAAGCTGGAAGTATTTACACTAAGATATAGAACCAGACAAGGATGCTCACTCTCATCACTATTATTCAGAGCCCTTAGGCAATAAACATAAATCAAAGGGATACAAATTGGAAAGAAGGAAGACAAATTATCTCTGTTTGCAGATGGCATGATTATTTATATAGGCGGAACCAAAAGACTCACTAAGAGACTACTAGAACTCATAAGAGAATTTAGCAGAATATAAAATCAACACATAAAAATCAACAGCATTCTTAAACATCAACAGTTTCTAGCTGAGAAAAAAACTTGTAAGACCAGTCCCACTCAC